>NC_049180.1:20789041-20801541 GCF_009769625.2 Cygnus olor | reverse complement strand
TGCTGCTCAGCCCATCTGTCCTGCCACCACAGAGCAGCTGCTTTGCTCGGTGAATGAGCCAGAAGACTTTGCAGGATGGTGGCATTTGATTATGGCACACAGCTCACATAAAACCATCAGGAGGAAATCCTTGTTCTTTACCAAGGCCACAGGCTTTCATCTACTGAAAAACCACATTTGACCTTAGAGGTCTTTCTTCACGGTCAGTGTCAAGAGCATAAGACAGTTATGATGGCGTTACGACAGGTTATCCCTCATGAGGGAAGTCTGCCAAATGCAGAAAAAAAACAGCAACTAGAAGAACAGAGGTGAACAGGAATAGACAGCAGCAGTGGAATGAAGCTGGGGGCTGAGAGGTGACGAACCTAGCACATGGTCATTAGAGAGAGAAAGAATATCAAAGAATTTAAAGTATACCAAGTATGTCTCAGTGGCTCCCAAATCTAAGGTTTGTAAGGTTTGCAGCATGAAACAGAAAGCACTTTAGTTTAATAAACAAGGAAACACAAAGTCAGAACAAGCAAGAAAGATATGATTTGGAATTTGGTTCCTTTTGTTCTTGGAAAGCACTATGCATAGTTAACACAGTACTAATTAGCATTTACATTAACATAAAACTGCAGTTCAACAACTTACTAGTAAAGATGAGCAAACAGACTTGCCATGTACTTTATAACAGCCCTTCCGCAGAGAGAAGCCTCGGACCCAGCAAGAGTCTAATGGCTATCCCAACTAGATGTGCTGCAGTAACACTCAGTTGCACACACTTGAGGAGCTTGTAGGTTTATGGTATAGGCTGAATTCATGCCAACAGCTCCAAATATAGATAGAAAATTAAGTTGAAAAGCTTTTCCTCGCTCACATAATTCCGCCAAGAGGTTTGGAGCAACAAACCAATTACTTTTCCTCAAACTCTGCAGGCCTTTAAAGATGTAATAACTTTCAGTACTTGGACTCCAAAGGGAATAGTTCACAACACAAAGCAGAACGCTACAGGGCAACGCCAACACCAAAGAACATTTGCAGGTATTTCTGCTGGAGTGTGCCCCAGGTCAGAAGACCCCCTGGAATTGAGGTGGTCTTTAAGGGAATGACAGCCTTTCAGAGAAAGGTGGGTCAGGAAACTCTTCAGGCTAGGAAAACATCCAGAAAGATGCTACAGACACTCTAATTTTCCTGTTGTAACATACTTTGCATGCTTTCTCCAGAATAAGTGGCTACCAGAATACACCCCTTACTTGTAAGCTACAGATGTCTTTTTGCTCTCTCTTCAAATAAATGCCACCAGATCTTAGGGTTCAGGATTCCCTACAGCTTTGATCTACTTAAAGCCCAAGTCTGAGACCTGCTCTCGTTCAGAAGAGGTAGCTGTCTGTCCAGCTGACTGTTGTAAGGAACCTTTAGCTTGCTGCCAATATACCCTAAAGGATCAAAAAGCTGGAAGAAAGTTGCTTTATATCTTTTCAGTTAATCTCACGCTTCCTAGAGAAGTTTTACATGTGTTTCATGTTTGGAATCGGAAGGAGTCATGCCAGAAGCACAGATGGGAGAACCAGCTTCCCAGGTTCAGAAGCATGAAGCCCTCCTCCGCACAGCTGCAGGAGGGATCAGGTGGCACTGGCAAGTCCCCTCCTAGTCATAGGGTCATGGCCCCAACACACTCACACTGAGTAGCACCTCACTTTGCCTTCCACTGCCCATCCTCAGCTCCCTTCTCCCACCTACACCTCCATCCAACCCAGTAAGGGAAAGCTGTATCGTCTCTGCAGAGGAACACTGCCTTACCCACACTTTGGGCACCGCCACAGCAAGCACACAGCAGGAGGGCATCACTGCAGGGTCAGGAGGGAGCTGGGTGGCACGGTGCTCTGCCCTGGGCTGTGTCCACCCCAACTTTGATGGGCTGCCCCTCCGGTCCATCAGGGCATACAGCAGCACTACGCTAGCCAGGCAGATGGGCATAGTGTGCCCTGTGCACATTAAGGTATGTTAAGGAGCAACAATGAAGAAAATTCCCCAAACTAGATAGGAATTATAGATAGATTCTCTCTCAGAAAGGAATCTTGGTTTTCATTAATTAATATATCAAAAGGACCCAGTGGAGAAACATCTTGTTATCTGGCTTCTTAGATGGCAGACATTGGTTCATTAGCCTTAAAGCATACCAGCTGGACAACACTATTTATTCCAAATAGAATAATGATCTACTTTAGAGGAATACAGCATTGCACACACAGGAATGAATTCAACCATTATTCACAGCTTAAACACATACTAACCCATATAAGTGAGAGGTGCAGATATAAAAGGATTCAAAGAAGGTAGGTCCTATGAAGAGCAGCAAAATCAAGGTACCCATACCCCGGAGCCACTGCAGATCTGGCTGCACATTAATTACCCATTAGTTTCAAGTTACTCTATGTGGATTCAAAGTCTTTAAGTATGGCTAAAGAGCAAAGGAAGTAAAATGAAAGCTAAGCATGCTCAGCTTCTCTTTTGAGGTCTGTAAGAACGCTAACATTAGATTTGGAGCTTTCTGTCTAGCTGGAAAACAAGCTGTTGTACTGATATTTAAATATATATGCATTGAATTAGTTCAGAGCTACGCAGTAACAGATAGCTCCACCGACACTTTAACAGCCCCTTCAGAAATACCACGATTTTAATCTTACAAGCCTGCAAAAGCAATATCTCTACAGTGTACAACCTATATTGTTCATAATAAAATTATAAAAAAAAGATGCTTTAAACATGCAGTAGCTGTGTCTGAAAATTAAATATATCAGCCATTAATTTTTTCTCCAAAATTACTAAAAGGCAACAGTCCACATTAAAGACTAACAGTTTGTAAAATTGGATTTTTAAAGATGAAGTCTTTTTTAAGCCCAGGCAGGCCAAAAGAAGCACTAGAACAATTCTGCAACTGGAAGAAAAAATCCGCTTAGTTAATTCACTTCATGAAAAAGTGGATTTATGTTCCTCATATCAGTATCTCAGACATTGAAATATAAAGGAGTGGGGACATTACATTAAGCCCCACAAAATGGGAGGCACTGGTGAAGCCAGGCCATAGGCATTGACCTCCCCGCAGCCAGCACGGGGTACAGCCCAAGCCCTGTCCCCAAACTGGGCACCCCAGAGCTGCAAGGCAGAGATCCCCCTGCCACCCATCACAGGTGGCACAGGGACACAGGGGGCAGCCTTGTCCCACAGCAGCTCAGCCCCACCACGCTGCAGGCAGGGAGAGCTCTGTACTCCCACCTGCCGGGACAACACCCCTGTAGCCTGGTGCAGGAACGTACACAGCCACCACTCTCACAGATTTGTTTGTTTGTTTTGAAAAAATAAAACGTTTAAGCTTGTAATGCCAGTTTAAAGCTTCTGTAGCTGAGCACAGTGGTGCCCCCATCCCACTGGCAGCCTGGCTTCTGAGAGGCTTCCCCAGGGCCACGCTCCTCCTTCCACTGTGCTGGTGAGAGGCTGCATCAGCTGCTAAGTGGCCTAATGCAAACTGATGTGGCAGTTTCAATCCAATTGCCACTGCACAAGTAACACTACAGCGAAAGTCACCACCGTGACTGGCACTAGTGCGAACTGTTATTGTCATAACTCACACAGGGACATCGAGGTGCGTGCTCCCCGCTGCTGTCGCGGCCTAGCGACGGCGGAGCTGAGGCGCGCAGCTCCACTGCGATCTGTCACAACCACACACTTCAGGTCGGCACATGCCATCCCCGCTGTGAGGTGCGGGAGACCATTTCAGGACAGTGGGTCTGCTCCCTTTCACTACTGCTAAAACTTCCAGCAGCATCCACGCACCACAACTTAAAGTAGGAAGGCTGGGGTATGAACATCTCCAGGAGCACTCTAGGGAAGGAGCTCTCCCAGGTTACTCCTGCTCCAGGGGAGGTTGCCTTGTCTTCTTTTTAAGCCATTACCGGGGTAAGCACAACACAAAACACTGTGGTTCTTTGGTATATAAGCATCTGTTGTTGCTTCCTGCATTATAACTCATTAGGTAGCCTTTAGCTAATTACAGGTTGTAACTTTTGTGAAATTAAGCAGCAGTAACCAGCAGCTGCAGTGCTCAAGCAGGGAAACCGTGCTTGCCACAACCCAAGCAGAAGGCGGGGGGGAGTACCTGGCCCTGAAGCTCAATCCTGCACCAGGCAGCGTAGGGCTCAGACCCTGCTGGTGCCTGGGGGTTTCTGCCCCTCTGACACCAGAGACACTCCCTATCGCATCCAGTCTAATTTTAAGTCACTGGAGTGACTATACGTCCATTGGTTCTCCTGGGAGCTTATTAAAGAGTTCAGAAGAACTGCAACTAGGGAAGTTTGCTTTCAGTCTGTATTATCTTATTGCTTCTGGGCTTTTTCAGACCATCCTTCCTCTCTTCATTTTTGGTGTTTAGGCACTTACCAGTGTTGCCAAAAAATATTTGCCTCATCAATGCTCTCACCACAAAGAAACACACCTGGAAGCAGTCCTGGTGCTTGTCACCACAGAACACAGCCCTACAGCCTCTCCCGCCCCTCACCCTTTTACAGCTGGGGCTGGGCATCGCAAACACATGGGCTGGGCTCATCCCAGCACCTGGATGCAGCAGGGCTGGGCACAGCTGCAGCACACCATGCCTGCATCCCCGTGCACCACCCTGTTGCTCACGTCTGAATTCCAGAATTCCAGGCATGGACCTCAGGTTTTGCCCTTCAAAAAAAAAAAAAAAAAGGAAAAATAGCATTTCCCATGCTCTCCCCCCAGGGGTGTCCACTAAGGCCCCAAAACACACCCACACCCCCTGGCCCAAGGGCTCCCTGCTGTGCCCTCACAACTGCCCTGGCCCCTTGCCTTCACCACTTCCACCTTTCTCTTTGCCTTTCCTTGTCTAAGCATGGAGTATTTCTTCCTGAATACACAGACCTGAATTTGTGTTTCTTCAGGTTATATCTTTTATTCTTATCAATTTTATTCCTCTGTTATTTCTGTCCTCAGTGATGTTTGCAATAGCTACTAATGTACTGTCATTTGCAAATGTAATTAGTGTGTTTACTTTCTTTCTTTAGCTCATTAATAAAGATGTTAAATAAAAATATGCCTTCCTCTGCTAACAACATCCTTGAAATAGGAAGATGGGATCCTAAGGTAATAAAGAACTATATTATTGGACAAGACTTTTCCTTGCATCTTTCAGCATTTGCCATGCTCATTATGGGCAATTAAAGCATAAAACAACTTTCTAGCTTCACACCCAAAATAATCTTCCTCCCTGTTCTGCATTTGCATGTATAGGATACACATACATAGAGAGCAAGACTAGAAGTCAGCTGGCAGCTTGTTCTAGCAGAAGTAGCAAAGGTTCCCTCTGTTCTGGATGCGGCAGATTCAAGTGTAACCACTTGTTAACCTTTTTATGTACATTATCCATATTTTCAACAAAGGACAGGAGCATGACTGCTTTTAAAACTTTACTTACTGTGATTACTGTGGCTGTGTCCTAACACAACAGCTTGTGTGTTTATTATATGACCATAATTCAGCATATTGGCTGTATCTGCTAATGCATCCAGCATTTCCCATGACTCGCTAAGCATCCTTGTTCCTTTGATTTTGACAGGACTGGGAATGCTCAGCAGTTCGTGGCACTGGCTCGCTGTTGGGACAAAAGGATGTGCACTTCTTTTCACCTTCAAGAAAATGTGCTGAAATTAATTCATTGCTCTAGTGGCTTGGTGTGAAGTGAAATAATACTGTTTTCCCTTAATTTTCTGTCTGCTGTAGAGACCACAAAGAAAAATCACATGATTACTGAAACTAAAAATGAAGGAAAAGAAGAAAGACAGGTCCAAGGATGCACAGGGGCTAGTTTATCAAATTCATCTCATGTTTTCATCTCATGCATAGCTATTTAACTAGAATTTAAATAATACATTTATTTAAAGGAGTTCTTTTTCTCTGGGGGCCTTCTGCTATTGAGGGGTATGTGTGAAGAGAAGTTGTCTTTTTTCTTTGTAATGTATAAAGGAAGACTTAAGATCATTGGATGTACATTTGGATAATCATAAATTAATTGTAATGTAAACTTTCACAACATGGTCAGAGCATGTTGAGATTTTGTTTGATTTTGAATTGCTCCAAAATGACATCTAATTATATAGTAGTGATTAACACGTTGGTTGCTACTAAGAAATAGCAACCAAGCAAACATTACAATTCAGTATTTGAATTTACTATGGGTCGGATTTGTTGGATTTTTTGCTTTATTTTTAATTCACAGAGGAAACTTGGTGGTAAATACAAATTCTTAGACAGGCACTGCGACTATTTTTCCTCATTTGAGAAAATTAGGGCTCACATCACCACAGGAAGGAAGGGAAAGATGATTTTGATGGCTCCTTTTCTCTTTTCTCCCCCTTTCTCCTCTCACCTTTCTCTCCCCACCAGGACCCAACTCAGTGGGGAACCTGCCCCATAAGTGTGGGTCCAGGATCCCTGCACAGGCTCAGGCAATCTCTGGGACAGGAGAGAGGTGGGGGCTGTGCCGTGCCTGGGTCATCGTGCTGTGGTCCAGAAGCACTCCTGCCTGAGGTGGGGACCAGTGGGGACCACAAGCAGTGCCACAGCGACCAGCTTCAAACCCCACTTCGCCTGTGCAGGCCCCATCCTGAATCCCACCCACAGCCTGGAGGTTTGCCATCTGCTTAGGAAAACACACCTCTTCTTTGACCTAAAGCTCTGCCCGAAGGTGGCAGCCAGTCATTTGGTACTTGTGTGATACAGCGGTTCTTCTATTTCCACCTATGTGGTCCAGAACAAATTCTTTAACCAAATAGGAAAATAAAAAACAGTAAATGGAACAATACGTGCTATATTCTGCATCATTTTTGTCTGATGAAATGAAACTGTGTCCTCCTTCAGCTGCAAACAAAAGCTGGCTGATGCCTCCCTGAGTGAGACAGTGCTGGGGGTGAGGAGATGATCAACGTATAGGGTTAAAGCTTATCTCTCTGCATAGCATTTATGCTGATAGCCTTGGTTTAGTGCAGTACTTCTTTGAAATACAAATTTCTGAAGCGTTGGAGAAAAGCACTATTTTCAGTGTGAGCTGAAAATGATGAATTTAAGAGGTCTAAATTTCATCTCAGAGTCAAATACTGCCCCATATTAGCTCACTTATCCATTCCCACTGGAGTCCTATTATTGCACCCCAGCCTCAGTGCTTTTGATGTTAGTTGGAGCTTAGCAGCGGTTTTAACCAAAAGAAATGAAGGCCTGCTTTCCTGTGGAGACACTGCTCTCCAGCCTTGGGTTAGCTGAACAACATTACATTTCCTTGCAGTGATGGTGTTTTGGCAATTGCTCTCACATCTTGAATCAAAGCTCTGTGTTAGTGTGCTGTAGGTGGGACTGGCCAGCAAGGGACAGTAAATCAGCGTCTCCCAGCCCCTGACCAAGCCATGGGGGTTCTGGAGTTCCACCTAGGCAAGGCACACCTTCGTGTGCCATCACGTCCAGTGGGAGTCCACAGTACAGGGCAGCCTCTCCACAAGAGCTGGATTCCCCTCCCATGCTGTCACGCAAACATTGTCAGGATCAGGCATTTCCTTGCATTACTTTATGCATTGTGCTTTATGGCTTAATAGCAAATGCATGAGACTGCTCAACTGACACTTGCTCACATGGAGATCAGTGAAATCCCTGCTGTGAACTGAAAATGATCACAGCCATGAGGTTGCGGGAAGGTGAGCAGCATTTCCATTACAGCAAATACCATGGAGCACTGATAGCATGCCCATATCATGACTCTGCTCCTGAATATCAGAAGTGTTTTGCCATTACCACCATCCATGGAAGGAGTTTTGCCATTACCACCATCCATGGAAGGAGTAGGCATTGAAGAGTCAACATTATATTTTAGTCACCTAAAGACAAGGTGGTTCTCCCATAAAGCAGTTAGTATTTGAAGGCTTTAGCTCAGTGGAAGCATGGGGTGGATCAATGGCTTTGGAAGAAATGAAAAAGCCTTCCAGTCTGTCAAAGCTAAATGAAAATGAAACTTTTCCTTACTGCATTTTGAGCTGGGTTCGGTTACGCCAATACCACCAGTTAGGTTTGAGAGAAGAAAAAAAAGTGGCAATTGGTGCATGGATACATAGCTCCAAAGGGGAAATATGGACTGCTCTGGCAAAAAGCAAATACAGGCTGCATTTTTTGCTGCAAACTTTTGCACAGAAAATGGTCAGTTGTCTTGATTGGGAGTAAGCAGTCCCTTACCCAATGCTGTTCCCATTTTGCTGAGGTGGTGGTTTCCACAGGCAATACACTAAGGACTAGCACAAATCAGGAGCAGTAATTATCTTGTGAAGACAGATGTCCCATAGTCAGAGATACTGTGTGAGAGATTTTTAACAAAAGAGATATTTTCTCTGTTGGGATTAATAGCTCCATTTTTCTTTATTACTCCTTGTGTTTCACTCATTCCTGCACCAACTTCTTTCAAACATAAAACAATCCCCCAAGAATAAAATATAAAAAAATAAAAAGGAAGAGCAGCAGCACAACCTAAAGAGAAATCACATATTCTGTGTTGCAATATCTCACACAACACCAAGGATGTCGTCTCCACAACTTCCCTTTTCAAAGAGACATTTTCTTTTTCTCTAGCTTCATTAATATTAGTCCTGACTCACCATCATGTTATTTCAACTTTACACTGCTGGAATTTCAGGAGCCACAATGATTCATCACATCCAGTGGCTCAGATATTCAACCCCTCCATCCAAATTTATGCTCCTCGGCAACTGGCTGGTCTTCAGAAATGCTGAATACCCATTATTGACTTCTTTACAGTGTTGCAAATCAGACACAGAAAAACTAAAATTGTTTGCAAAGTGTATATGGTTGTGTATATACATACACAAATATTATAAACATATACATGAATTTCAGTTGAAAATTAAAGGTATTTTAGTTATCTCTAAGGATCTAGCTAACACTCGGCATCTTTTTTTTTTTTTTTTTTTAAGATCAGATTTACCTTTGACCTCAGCTACGGAGATGTAACTTATGTCCTGCTACTGCCTGCACATGAGACAAAGCTTGCAGTGGCTATGTCTACACAAATAACTGATGTGTAATAAAGAGAAGAAAGCCTTATTTCCAGCTTTTTCATGTTTTGAGGACCTGTATATCAAGTAAGAATTAATGACTGTGAGCATGGAGAATAATTTTCATTGATTTCTTTGCAATATCAGTAAGTGTATTTTCTCAGAAATGCCTGCTACACAACACACAGAAACCTGGTGTAAGTCATCAGAACTCATAGTCAGTCATCAGAAAAGCATAAACAAGTAACCCCCAAAAGAGATCTGTTTGCATTTCTGATAAAAATGAAAAGATTTCTCAGTCTCTCAAATCCTGGGGGCAGACACTCCCCTGGGTGGATGCAGTGGGAATCATTTGACTTACACCAGCGGTGGAGAGCCCCTCAGTTTGACTGTACTGTGAAGTTTGCTTTCTCTGCCTGTGCTCAGCATCCTTCCACATGGCTCTGCAGAGCAGTGATATAAATTCTGGTCATAAACAAAGAAAAAAAAAATGGACTGACAGAGAATTTGATGAACAATTTGCGTCCGTACACATTTTTTTCCTCTGTTTGCACCACTGAAATGAGTGATTTTTTATCTTTAGGCCTCAGTTTGTATTTCCCCTCCTCTCGGTTGCTAGCAACACCGTAAAACCTTTAAAATATTAAGAAAATTGCATCTGCTACTTCTTGCTTTAAATATAGCGTTCAGTCTTCGTAAGTGTTACTTCGTACATTAAATGAATAGCTTGCCCACCAGGTAAACTACATTTTGTTGCTTACCATGTCTGTCTTTGCACAACATGTAGTACATGGGCATAAATAACAGTGTTATATAAATAATTACATGTATGAAAGGCTGTAAAATACTGAAGATATATTTGTACTTTTACTTATGAGAACATTTTAAAAATGATTGCTTTGTTCGGCATGCAGTTTTTATGTGTTGAACAGGGTACACATAGAGAGCGTTTTCCAAAGTTTTTTTTTTTTTTTCCCTCCAGGTCACACTAGCGTTATAGTTAGCAAATTGATAAGGTTCCACTGTTAAGCTTTATTACTTGTGACATGAGCCTATGACACTTTATAAAAAGAAGTAATCCAGAACAATCTCTAGGTAATTAACACCTAGATAAACAAACATAAATTTCTATATTGCATTTATTTGGACTACCACTCAAATATGCGTGAACCATGCTTTTTTAATTAAAAGATAAATCTATGTGACACTTAGCCTCAAACTTAATTATTCAGCATAGTATAATAAAAAATAGAGCCCATTAAATGTGTCTTGCTCTGTATTTCTGTATTAACAGCAAAACAGTTCACTCTGGGATCATTTAAATTTTCTTCTTCCTCTTTTCCTGTAATTTCCCTGTTCACTGAGACCTTTTGGCTAAAACAAACAAACAAACAAACAAACAAAAAACACACACACACACACTCAGCTATGCCAACAGGTGAGCAGCTGCTGAACTCTTCTCAATCCCTATGCCACTCTGCTGGATTACATTTTCTGTATTACCGTACACCACAGTTTTACTTTCTCTCCTCCCCCTGACCTTCCCCATGGAAATGTGTTTCCCCTTTGGTGAATCATGCCAAGCAGCAATATCCAGAGATGGAATACAAAATACTTAAGAATAATTGAATAATTTCACTGGGATCATGCTTACAATACACAAAGTGAGAGTTTTACAATGTACTGTTACAATACAGATGTTAAACAGATGGGAAATTTTCAATTCCTAAATTGCATTAGACAGAGAGGTTATAGTCCTTACAAAAATTTCAGCAAGAATCAGTGTCTTAAAGCCATGAGTAGTTTTCTGACATTAGGTGGAAAGACCTTTATCAAGGTACCCACCATCGGCATTATAAAGACTGCCCATCATCTGCCTGTTAAAAATTTCCACAAACAGTTTTTTGTGAGACAAACACATCTCTCTTTTTCATAGCCTATTTTCCATAGGCTCCCCTTGGTGATCAATGGTTTCATGGAGCAAGACCACTTGGTGTTTTTTTTTTAAGCATTTCCTGTAGGATACATGTACCACTTACTGCTTGGTGTGCAGCGGAAGTTAGGAGGTTGTATTTGGAAGCGTTTCTATGGAGGTGTAATTGGTGGTCATTGTTAATTAATAAGGCTTTCAAATTGTCAGTTATTGTCTACTGAAACCATCAGAAAGCTGGAAAATCTTTGGGATCCCTCTCTCCTGCCCCCAAACCATGATTTTTCCCCAGGGTGTGTTGATTACTGGAAAGGACAATCATCCTGCAGTGAGGAAGAGTTCAGGTCTACCATCCACACCGAATCAACATTCTTATATACTCTAACTTTGTGCCCAGGAAGAGTGGTTTCTACCCAGAGAGGGAGTGAAAGATTTAAATTTTATAAAATTTAAAAATCTTTCATTATCTTCTGGGATTTTGATTAAAATTTGGTATTTCATTCTTTGCAGATACCTCTGTTATTTACCCTGGACATCAGTGAATTTTGTATCAGCTCAAAAATTCCCCCTGTGCACGTGCCCTCTATGAATCGACGGGTAACCTCAATTCTGATTTTCAACTTGCAGCCACTGAATAACTGAATTTCCATGATGTTCCTCTTTGATTTTTAGCAGTTATAGACAATTTTGTATCTTTTTCTTGTGCAGCGTTCAAGGTGTAACATAACATTATTATTGTGGGTATGTCTGGCTTCATCTCCTATTAAAATTTCCATTTTCTAAATGTATTTTCCTCCTCAGCTTTTTGTGCAAGGTTTCTTTCTCTTCCCCATATTGGCTGTAGTTTCTTAGATTTGGTGCATCTTTTTTTTTTTTTTTAAATCATCTTTACTTTTTCTACTAAGTGAAAAATCCTCTAACTTGGTTTGTTTCAAATAGGCAAATCAAACCATACACAGGAAGAATAAAGATTCATCTAGGAATACAGGAGGACTCTCGTATTTCCAAATTCTTTGAAGCATAGGCAGCTTTCTTAACACACATCATAACAATAAGCCTCACAATTTTCTAAAGCCAAATATATGATCTATACAATTTTTTTTAATGTGAAAACATGACTTTATACATCATAGTGTATGATACACACTTCAAACACTTTCAAATCAAAGCTTGATAGACCCCAAGACTTTTTCTATAGTACATAAGTAGTGGTATATAAAACAATTATTACTATATGCTAAAACAGATTTCCACAGTCTTTTAATTAAGCACAATATATAATATATATATGTATATACTGTATATAGATTTGTTCAGATTAATAAGTGGACTGAGCACACACACCCAGCATAATACACTCCAGTAACTGCCTAACAACTGTGAATTTACTGACTTTTTTTTTTTTAAATCTGACAAAGCTGCAGAAAATAATGTTTTTGCTGTTCCTAATAAATATAAGCAAG
>NC_049180.1:20641541-20786541 GCF_009769625.2 Cygnus olor | reverse complement strand
AGATTTATTTTGCGTGTGTAATATATATACTTAAACACACACACACACACAGAGGGATCATGTGGGCGTGTGCGAATGTAGATATATATTTAATGGGTATATGACCGTATATGAGCACGTGTGTGTAAATATATATATATGTGTGCGTGCGTACGTATCCATATATATATACTTAAATGTTGGGAGCATCCTGTACACGTCTGGAAGCCGGCACGCAATTCTTCTGCCCGCAGCGCAGCCAGCTGCCTTAGGCCCAGTACATGACCAGAGCCCTGCGCAGCAAGTGGCTGCCATGCCACAAGGGCCCGGCCGGGCGCGCTACTCCTGGGCCTGGCCGCCCTCCTCGGCCTGCTCAGCTGAGCCCCCCACCTGGCCCACAGCCTCCTCCAGGCTCCCTGGGGTTTCCGAGTCCGCCCGGGAGCGCTTGAACCTGCGGTCTGGGTACTGGCTGTTGTCGAAAGGCATGCGATGGACGCAGAGGACGTGGGTCTTCAGGTTCCCCTTCTGAGAGGCACTGTATGGGCAGTATCGGCACTGGAAGGGCCGGTGACCTGCACAAAGGACAAAAGGCCGGTTAGTTTTTCACTATTTACAGTAAATGTTCTGGTGAAACACGCCGCAGCTGAAAGCCCTTCTGCTGAAGGAAGTCGCTGCGTGACTTCAGCAAGAATAAGAAATTTGTGCTGCTCGCAATTTGCCTGTTTCAAGAAACTGCATTTTTAAAAGCCTCTGCTTCGGATTTTCGGGAAAAGTGCAGCTATTTTGTCTCCCTCCTCACACCCAGCTGTAAATCCATCAGCCTGTGATCCAAACTAAACTCTTGTAAATACGGTGCAATCATGTACTAGACTGCCTTTCTTTATACTTGTTAATTATCTTTTTTTATTGAAGTGCAGTTCAGGGATGACAGTGTGCAGACCTTTCATCTAATAACCATACTTTGTCTTTGGGTGGGTTTCTGAGTCAAGAACTGTATGTTTTATTTTAATCACACAGATTATTTTTTAATGGAAAGAAATAATGGATTGAGATAACCAAGGCCTCAAACCTGCAAACAGTTACTCCAGTGAGATTACTCCTGTGAGTAAAGAAACACAAGCATAGATGTGTTTGCAGGGCTGGGGCACAAGGTTATCACCAGCTTTAAAATAAATGTCCAAACCAGATTAAAAAAGGAATGTTAATGCACAGAATCTGATAGATGCACTTCTTGTGTGTGAAATAGCAACTGGCTGCAAAATGAAGGCATGAATGAAAGATATCACTTTTAGTAACTCTATCAATATGCTCTCCCATATTTTTCAGATTATTGTGACTTTGAATCTTCATGCTGTATCTGTTTTTGGAGGTTATGTTTCAGCAATCACATTTCAACCTATGCTGGGAAGTTGTTGATGTGTTTTACTGGAACTTTATGAGCTTTGTCTCTCAAATTAACTTAAACCAGGACCATCTGAGGTCAAATGCGCTTAGCTTGCTTTAATTTGCTCAAATAAATGAATAAATAAATGTGCCAGACCATCTACATAAAGCCAGGATAAGTGAAAAACAATACCCTATCTCCACATTTGAAGAGCACATTTTCCTCTGCTGTTGTGGTACTACCCAGCGGGCACAAACCAGACGCTGGTGTAGCAGAAGAGGAGGACTACACTCCCCATTACATGGGAAGGGGCTGGGACCATCTCACCTCCATTTTAGGTGGGAATGTAATGGAAAAGCAAATGGACACTGGTTATGCACTGGTCCAATGTTGCTTGTACAGGAGTAGGAATGTTCCCACAGCACTCACAGCCTGGCTGGGTTTAGCCTTGTGCTGCTGGTGGCACACAAGCATCAGCATCTTGGGCAGAGGAAATTCACCTGAACCAGCAGTGCTTTGGGTTGCGCAAATAATCTGCTATTTTTACTGTAACAACAAAACTACCAGGCTGAGTTCCCCCAAACATTCTGCCTGCTACTCAGAGGAAAGAAGCATCAAGTCCAGTACACAGTTACCCAAGCCCAATGCTTCATGACTACAGGCAAGTTTCCTTTCACAAGGATGAAAAAGTCCTTCCATCCTTTGCTTTTACAATTTAAAGATTGCCAAAAGGGTGGCCAACCCTCAAGGCTTCTAATATGCACGTTTATGCATTAATCTGGGGACAGAGATTGGGTTGATCTCATTCTCTCCTTGGGTAAATAAAGACATTTCCATCAACAACTTCATAAGGAAAAAGCAATGAAATCTACAAGCTGCTAATCTTTACAAAGTTAACTTTCAGTGGAAAATTTCATAGCAATAGCAATGGAAAAAAGAACTACACAGAAAAAGTTACAGAAATTGGATTGGGCTTTTATAGAAAAAAAAATCAACTGAAAGATATGAGGAAATAGTCAAACAAGAGACTGAAGATATCCCTAGTGCCTCTTAGGATCAGTCCTAAAATCAATACAGAACCACAAATATGCTTGAAAAAATTAGAATATATTAGTTTTGAAAACTGGAAGCCCTCTCAAAACTGTATGGATGTGAAGAAGGTCCAGCGAAAATTGTATTTTGTTTCAGAAAAATCTAGAAATACTTGGAAACTCAGGGAAAAAAAAAATCTAATAAAATCATTATATCTCCCTCTTTGATTGTCAGAGAGAGAAACAGTCACCAGAATTCACAGCTGGGTTCTAGATTCTTTCTTTTCGTCTGTTTTTCCCTCCAGGGTAATACCTCTGACCAGAGGGAAATAAGTGGCTGTTGCATATTCTGCTCAGGGAGGTGCTGAAACACTGTGCTCAGGGAGGTGCTGAAACTCTGTGAACACACACTGTGCTAGAAACGACAGATGAAGCGCTGGGTAAAGGAGAAAGAGACTTGCTCTGTGAAGAACTGAAGTGGTTTTTCCCTTTCTGCAAAAGATAAAGGCCTGCCACCATCACAATCACTAGCATGACTGCATCCACAACACAGCACCAGCTCCCTTCCAGTATTCCCTGTGGTTTGTTTGACCATCTGGTGACTGCCCCTTGCTAAGAACGGAAGATGCGCTGCTAAGATGTGACTAATGGTACAACTTGCCCTCGAGCCTTATTTACTCCATTCTTACCAATGCTATGGAAAAAGCCAAAGACTATCCTGCCCGTCTGGACCTTGTATGCTGCTACAGCCAACAGCTGGATGTGCCCAGGACATAATGTCTGGTAACTGCTTCCACCAGCAGCACGCAGGGAGCACACAAAGTGCTGGGCTCCTGGAGCAAGCAGGAATGATGTGCCCGACAGCCACTCCTGAAATGCCTCAGGCACCATGAATCATGGAAAAAATTGGTCAGTTCTAGCTAGAATGTGTACTGCTAGCCAACAACTTGATATCTCACCAGACAGCTCTTAACTCTTTGCCCATAAGCAGCTACCATTAAATGACCAATTTGTTCCTGGACCACCCCCCACAAATTTTAAACAAAGAATCCACAAAGCACGGGTGGAGCTAACAGCCTCATATGTGCCAGGATAGAAGCAAACTCTTTCTGCCCACAACCAAAACAAGTTCAAGCTTGTGTAACTCCATACAGAGAATGTCATTTATTAATTCAATGAACTTTAATAAATCAGACAATATAAAATGCACCTAGACGGATTCAGTTCTTCGTTGCCTCCCCCACAACTTACTTTTTCAGGCCATCAAAACTTCACATCACTGCCTTGTGAAAAGTAAGTACAGAATAAGTTAATTTGTATTGTCACTATGCAGTACAACTGTGGTAAAGAGCACATTCATTTTTAATCTAGTATGAATAATATATAAATATGTATACAGAGTGAGGGTCATAGGAAAGCAAGTAGTACATTGTTTACAGCAGAAGTAGTACAAAAACTAGAGATTATTTTCACTTGCAAAGATAACAATATCTGCAATTTGCTTGTAACTAAGGGGTGAAGGATAATGCCCATTTCTCTTAGGTAGCCCATCCATTAATTATAGCTCAAAAACTTGTTGTGGGCAGCAGGCTCTTAAAATAACCCTTCCTAGATAAGTTGGCAATAAATTTATAATGTTTTATCTAGCAGTGGTTGGTAGGTTCTTTCTTAGCATGCTATAGTTCATATATATTTTACCCAGTATATATCTTCCAATAAAATTATATGAAAGCCCTTATAAAAAAAAAAAAGAAATCTTCTTGATAGTTCAGGAGGTAACATGCAATGCATTGCATTTGTAGTGAAGAGAATTAGGTTAAAGGTGGGCCAACAAAGGGAACAAATTATGGTACATCTTTCTCAGATCAAAAATCAGAAAGTGCGGATAGAGGACAGCATAATGTTTGCAGATGAAATAATCCCGTTACAGAGTAACATGCTACGAAGTATGCGACTAAGTGTGTGAAGGGACTTCGTAATCCTCTGGACCAAAGCTGAGATACTAAGAAAATTGAATTTGCACAAAATAATATTAATAACCAGAAGGGGTGATTACCTTCAGCACCTGCTGAAGCCAGTCCTCTGAAAGCAATCCAAACCTTCTAGGATCAGGCCCAGAAAGGTCAGCAGTGCTGAGATGGTTTGGGCTGTCCCTAATTTTAACTGTACCCTGGAGAGAGCAAGGAGCCTGGGCTGGACATACTTTCTGGGTAGAACAGAGAACCTTGCTCTGGGACCAGTATATAGAAAAGTCCCCCAGTGTTTGAAACTAGTCCATCTTTTAAAAAAATATAAGCTGCTTTGTTAATTTAGACTTTGAGAAGAAAAGTTTGTTTTCTTTCTTTCAAGTTTGTGATCTGATATGTTGCTTTGTGACACATCACGTCAGCCTGCATCAGTCACATCGCGTTAGGTTTCATAACATGGCATGACTGATGCAGTGCAACACAGTGCTTCAACCGAATGGAGTCAGAAAGGCAGGTTTTGAGAAAGCCATGGATCTTAAAGTCTGTTTTTTATGACCATTTAAAGGAAAATGCACTTAAAGCCGGGGCCTGGGATTTAAACAAAGCTGCTACCCATTACTGAGTTGCTAGGGATTCAAATATTTGCCAAACCTATTTTGTTTTGTCTTATCTTTAAAACTCAAACTGCACTGTTGAAAAACATAAAAACTCAATGTCAACGTAGTGTCATTGGGTTACTTACTGTAATCCAAACTGCTAATAGTTCCTAATTTATTAACTTTGATATGGATCCATTATTTAAGATTAGCACAAAGGAATACACAAACGATGGAGAGAGAAAGAGAGATGAATGCTAAAGTCTTTTTCATTAAAAAAAAAATCATTTACATGGTCAAGCTGCATTAATTCTCCACTTCTAAAAATATTTGATCAGCATCCAAATTCTATAAAAAATTCTGCAAAGAAACATCGTATTTTCGTGGTATTACAGGCACATATGTAGGGGTTTGCACTAAAACATAAAAATGGGCATTGGACTAGTCACATGAAGAAGATCAGGAATTTATTCCAGATTGTTAAAAGTGTACTAATCACAGCAAAATCATGGCTTTCTCCCAAAGCAGCAAGAAAATGGTAATTTGAAAGAAAAACGCCAATAATACATCACACAAAAGCCGTCTGTTGTCCCCACTACACCACTTTTTATTATATTGCATATGTGTACATATATACACACAGATACACACATACAGACACACAATTCAATGCATAAATTTAGGGAAAAAGCAGAAGAGCAATAGAATGATGAATAGAAAACAAATGCTATGCAATGTACTATAAATTATAATTAAGTCCCGAATAAAATGTGTTTCTTAGATATGACATTTGTTCCCTTAAATGCAAAAATGCCTATGATTATCTGACAATGTTTTTCCTTAGATGGCCAATGGCTATAGCATTTACTGGGATGCAATATGGCAAACTCATTTCAGATTTCTTTGCTTAGTTTAAGAATATCCTTGTGGTGAAAATCAGAAACAACAGCCATTAGCTCTTTAGAGCAAATAAATGACTCCCTCACTGAGAAATACTTGAAAAGCCCCAAAGGTCTGACTTTCTTGGAGACAAATCTCTTCAGTTCAGATGTTGGACACTGGAGGTCTGGACATGCCCCTGGGCTGCTGTAGCAATCACAAACAACCAGAACTGCCTTGGGCTATGGCCGGGCACTCCTGGCAGGATTGGCTGCAGTGCGATAGGATGGATGGCACTGAGATGCCCTGTCCCAAAAAGTCACTGGTGAAGGGGTCCTTGTAACCACACATCTGTTCCACCCCAAGGTCAACAAGCTGCACGCAAACCTGCATTGAGCCCAACCCCCACAAAAAGAGCTGCTTCAAATATTTTTTCCTATGTAAATTTGCGTCTGAGGCACGATCACATTTCAACAGAAGAATTGCATGTTGCCACAGAAATAGTAACTGGCAAACATGGCCACATACTTTCCACAAAACAAGTCCAAAAGACTTTGAGCCACTCCAAAGCCCCAGCAATGAGGGTTGGGCTGAGGTTATGGCTTTCTCAGACCAGAACCGCCGGCTCCAAGGCACCTTGGTAAGCACTGCCATTTTAAAGTAACGCTATCATAGCATAATAACGAACATTTGCAAAGGGAGAACTATTTTCATTTAAATCTTGGCTAGTGAGATTTCCTTTTTTTAACACATAAATTTTCATAAATACATTTACTATCCACAGCTAACATCCCAAACCCTGTCTGTATTACCCAGGAGAGCAGAATGGCTCTAAAGCAGCTATTCTGATCTGGAGCATAAGAGTATGGATGGGAAAATGCTGAATAAATATATTTGTCCAATAGACAATAATGGCTCTGAGAGTCATTCCATTTTATTGGTCTCAAAATATGCATTTTATGAAACTCCCAAAATACCAGACAGATTAAAGTCCATCCAATCAGGTTCATATATGTAATAAAAGTTTTTATAAAACAATTCAAAAGTATACATTTATTTACACACAGGTCCAGGACCAACCAACGTGGTCTTCTGGGAAAATTACAATATTCTGTGAAGTTTATATGTTTATAGGATTACAAAAAAAAAAAAAAAAAAGAAATTAAATCTTAAAAACTCTCTATTTTATGTTGACCATGAAAAGCTGTACAAACTAAAAGCATTTTCTAAGGCTTTTTTGATGATTTAGTGTAGAAACATATACAGAAAAGCATAAATATCTGCATTTTAGGAAGGCCTAGGAACATTTTCAGCTGCCAAAGGTAAGGCTTTGGTTTGTGTGTTTGCTGTGGGACACCTAAAGCAGCCCACTTACCACCATCCGTTCAAGTAGGGTCCATCATTAATCACAGTTTCAATCCCATAGACAGTCGAAAAATAACTGGAAGAAATGTTTGTTATCAGAGGCACCAGACTAGGACTCATCCCATATTACCTAAACAGTTAACAGAGAAACCTGGTTACCTAAATTCCACCTAGTGAATACAGAGCAGATGCTTCTGGGGCAGCTCAGGTCTGAAAGCATGAACTGCCAACTGGAGAAACCTTTTTCTCTCTGCAGGTTACAGAGAAGACCTTAACTAGGAAAAGATAATTTACAGTTTAAGATCATGGCAAAACACAGCCACCAGCTTCATCCTAAATAAAAGCATTAAGGATGTTTGGAAAGAAATGCCCTAAAACTAGTAGGATTCATCCACCTGTGAAGTCCATCATAGCAGGCTGGTGATCCAGCAGGAGTCCCTTGTAGGGAGCAGTGAGGTGCGTGGCACCATCCCCAGGTCATCCCATAGCTCAGAGCCACCACATTGCCCCTCTGCACTTGTGCACTGCTGGGGAGGAGCAGAGAGCGGCACCCTTGGTCCCCCAGGTGCCTGCGGTGCCGGGGTGGTAAAGGACTGAACCATCACTGGCTGCAGAAGAGCTGGAGCATAAAAAGACCTCATCTGTAAATAAATTATTTCCAGGAATCTTACTTAAAACAAACACACAAACAAACAAGCCAACCCCTCCATTCATTGAAGCAAATTAGACTCTCAGATACCTATGTGGCTTTCTTGAAATATGATCAAAGGTGGAGTCTGTTCTTGATTTAGTATATTATACAGAACTTATACAGAATAGCTATTTCAACTTACTGATGAGTATACCAAAGCGTTTAATGATGACAGGGAAAAGCAAAAGTTGATGCTAAACTCCGTCTTTAGAATGTATTAAAAGATTAAGTTAATTTTACACATTACCCCAAAATCAAAAATTGCATTTAAAGTAACAGTCCAATTCCTGTCTGAATAGATTACACTCACTAATTGTCACACACTGAATTTTTTTTAAAACCAAAAGAGGGGGGAGAAAAACACAACTTGATATGCAAACCAGCCAAAGGTAGATGGGTATGCCACAGAGGCTAACAACCACATGGACACTCGTAATAAAAAGTAACAAGTAGAAACTCCCCTTCACACACATGCTTTAAACTTATTAAACAAATTGGTCATAAAATTATGGTAAATATCACTAATTTAACACTAATGCTTTGTTATGTATAGCATGGAAATTATTTCTATTTGGACATAAACTGAGGAACTTGCTGGCCCTTTGCAGTACACTAAATACAAGACAATTACAAAAGAGCTTAAGTCACCGAGGGTATAATGGAGACTTGCAATTCTGAGGAAAACAAACATTTTACATTTCTTGAAAAGCTGAAAAAAATCACAGGCTTGTTCAGCTCCAGACACTAGACAAACTTTGCTTCTTTTTCAGGGGAGTAAGATTTTCACACAGCAACTTTTGACGTAGAAGGGAAAAGGATCTTTCTTGGGGGGGGGGGGGGGGGGGGGGCGGCGGGAAGGAACCCAGCCAAAAGGTTCTTAAACAAATATGAAACATTACGTGAAGCTTGTAAAGCCAGAATTCCCCTGAAAAACAGCTTCAGACTTTGCTCTCTACAGACTCACCCGTGTTGAGCGGGTGGCCGTGCCCAGCAGCACCAGCCTGGTTCTGGCCGTGACAACATGAGTTACAAGCCTGGTGCCTCAGCGCACTCCAAACAAGGTTAGTGGGAATGTTGTCATTGATTGAGCTTGAAATGTCAGACTATCATTGTCCCGTGCTTTGGTAAATTTAATTACATTTAATTTTTCATATTTATTTACTTTGTTTTATACACATAAGTGGAGGACAGAGCTCTTAACAAGGGCACTCGGTACCTGTTGTAAAGAGTAAGCCGCAATGAATTCTGACTGAATTTATAATGGCAATGGTTATGATTCAGAAACTCTTCAATCGCAGTCTGCTTCCTAACCCTAAACTCACAACATTTGGCCCAAACCACAAGCATTAGCCTGCAACTCTTGCAGCATCTATCTTATGTATCCCCCAATCCCAGAGGCAAGGCCATGCAGCCAGGGAAAGGAGCGCCCGGGAGCAAGCAGCTTGCAGCTCCCGACAGCATTCCTCCTCCCCACCTCCCATTCCATGCAGGCTGCAGGTCTTGGAGGTAAGCAGCAGGTTGCTCTTTAAGTTTAAGAAACCCCGAGCTCTTCTGTATATCAAAATTACATCTTCAGAGTCCCACCTTTTCTTTACTTACATATTTCACTTAATTGCTGTCTATTCGCTCCTTTACATGTTTTAATCATGTTAATAACAGTGCATTCACATTCTAACCCCTTGAGCAAAATGTTTTGGTTTTCCTATTAGGTCATTCATAAGTTTTCTGTCTGATGTTATATCATATTGTTTAATTGTCTCAGTAAATATTTATTATTTCAGGAAGCATTTAGGACTTCTAGTATGAAGCTCTATTTTGATTTAATGTAGCTATGATATAAACACTGTACTGGTGGCACTGGGATTTTCATGCAGCTCAGAGTTGCTAATAGGAAAGGCCTTGCCAGTGATTATATTTCGCTACCAAATAGCCTTTATTCTGCCTAGCAATTCATAAATGCAATAGCATTTTCTTTTTCACTCTGGGCAACTGTCTTGAGCTTATTTATTTTATTTGGTGGAATGGAATTTTAAAAAAAATCCCATACTCAGCTTTCTAAAATTTTCCTGTCCACATTTCAATATGTCATGTCCTCAGCTGGCTCAGAACAGGGCACTGCACAGTCTGCCCCATGTGAATGGCTGCCCCTGAATGTACAGAAAGGCAAAAACCAGGAACCCTCCACTAGTCCCATGTCCCACCAGTCACCTAAACCAGAGGACACAGAGCAAGGCATGTGCTATTAAGTTTGCCGAAGGGGGACATGAAGATAGAATGATTGCTTTCTGCATGTATGATGCCATGTAGGATGAACATGTTCTCCTTTAATTGCAGCTGTTATGTAACTTGGGTAATTTAGGTGGTATTTTGTGACATTATACCTTTTCACGAAACTTGCGACTCTCTATCTACGACATGTTACTAAAGAGACTGAGGTAATACAAACCATTTTAAGTAAATAAATACCCAGCTCACTAATAGCTAATCCTTCAAGTTGCCCAAAGTGGCTCACAGCCCCACTCCTCATTCTGCTGAACTGCCCCCAGGACCCACTCATGGGGTTTTGTCTGCCTGGCCTGCAGCACGCCTGACAGACATACAGGTTGTGCCTTGCCAGATGCACCTCATATGCAGGTGAACAAGTGGAACATGTGCACTTGCACAAATAACATTTATTTTTATCATATCCCATTCGATGAATCAGGAGCTCAAACAGTAAAAATTAAGTCTGCAAAAGATAAATTGAGCATTAACTTTTCTGGACCTCTCCCTCTGCAAAGTACTGTTGAGGTTGTCACAGAAAAAGCGTCTTTTTTATTAAGTCCCAAAGGAAATGTTTTCTCCCCTTCTCCTTTTCTTTTCTATAAAAGGCTCTCTAAAATGAAAGGTGTCAGACTTTGCTTTTTCTTCTTGGCATGATCCAGAACGTATGGCTGAGGAATGACAGATGTCTGCAACCAGCTGCAATGAAGCATGCTAAAGTTTCAGTCTAATCCACTTATTTCACTGCAGTCACGTAAACCAAAACAAATGGGCAGTGCCTTACATTATAAAAACACAGCAGCATTACTTTGTTGCATAATGTAGCTGATACGCCATCTTTTTATCATTTTTCCTACTGCAGAAAGAATTCACCTCTTTATTAAAAACAGCCCCTGAAAGTTCTCCCGTTCTGCTCTCCTCTATTTTTTTCTTTTAGTGTCACAGCAGTCTTGCGATGCCCCATGCATTACTCAATACACTGCTATTAGAAGAGTACTGTAATATTTTTCTAGGGAAGACTGCTTTTGCCTTTTTTAAAAGCAATCCCATTCAAAAGCCACGAGGTCTGATTCTGTTCTCACATCCTCTTCACGACCCTGCAATTTTAACGCATCCGAGCAGGTCTGACCAAGGTCAGGACTGGACCTGCCACCACACTCGCACACGTGGCGGCAGAACAAGCTTGTCGCACTCCTGCCCTTGATGGATTAAAAAAAAAAAAAAAAATCCCCCTTCTGCCTTTCAGTGATCACACCGGGACTGCCGGCAGGTAGGCAGCCAACAACCTGGCTCTACTGGGGTCACCTCCTGCAAGAAACTAGGCGCTCTCCATCAGGAGGGAGGCACGGGGAGCCCCCCATCCCCGCAAGACCCGCAAGCAGCAGCAAGCGGTAAGCGAACATGGCACCGCTTCCTGCAGAGGGAGACCCTGCCTCTCCCCACTGTGTAGTGCAGCAACCTTTTGAACCCTCTCTCCTTTAATCCTCGTAAGGAAAGAGAAAGGGTAAGGAGGCATGTGGTTCTCCCCCTGCCAGCAGTTTCAACAGCTGTGAAGCACTCTTTCAGCGCAATTCATAAAAAAAGATGTGTTGGATTTCGCCTATGGCAGAATGGCGTACGATTTCTGGCCCTTCAGGCTAAAACAATAAATGCAAAGAGGAAAATTTGAGATTTCCCCCCTTAAACTTCCCACAACAACCTCAGCAAAACCACATGACTTGTCTTGTACAATCTCCCTGGTGTTTTCAGTGCTACTTTGGCAGGAAATCAGAATTACTGTTATATAAATTCCATCTGATGCCAGAGCTACCATCTGTGAGTAAAACTGCTTCACCTACGTCTGCCGGCAAAGCCACTCTCCCAGAGACAAGGGAGAAGGGAAAAAAAATTTGATTAATTTGCAGAATGCTTGTGATTTGCTCATATATTATTATAACTGCTCATCAGCACATGACAAATTCCCAGCACTCTGCACAGGAACCCGTTCAGTTTCAGCAGTTTTTTGCGTCGGCACCTGACAGACTGCAGAGCCACTAATGACTTTCAGATGCTTACAAACAGTAATTCTATCTTCAGAATAAAAAGAAAAATCCGTAGGAAGAAAAGAACGGACTTAGTCTATTCCATTTCCTTCCTGTATATCAACATGATTTAACTCTTCAGGGCAGCCGCGGTTCCAAGATCACAACACGGCTGCTACTTGCCTGTAGGAGACAAAGACTGCCAGTCCCGGGGGGCAAGGTGAAAGCAAAAGCCGGTCTCCAAAGGCTCTCGCTGCGCCAGCTCCACCAAGAACGAGATACAAAGCAGGTACTCCAGGAAAAGGCACACCTACTCCGAAATCAAGCCCAGGCTCTCCTCAAGGCTTCTGAATTCTATATATATTTTCCTATTTTAATACTTCTGATAACCTTTTGCATTTTCAGGGAACGCATCTGCTTCCTAACTGCAATTGAAATGTTCCCCCCCCCCCTTTAAAACTATGATTATGCTTTCTGAAGCACTGTCTGTGTGCTTGATTGCCTGTTTTAGATTAGAGATTTTAGCAAGGAAACAAAGACTTCAGAGTGCACATCAGTCCTGCATATGAGAAACCACAGAAGGAATAAGCAATAAAATGTGATGCACCATCTGTCCACAAACAATAACCTGGATGTTCTGAAGGCTTACAAATTATTTAGCACACAACCTCACCGAATTATAGGACCTTTAAATAGAGCAATAGACTAGGAATGAGAACCTCTTTGATGTCCTTTTGTGCTTTTCTTTTTTTTTTTTTCCAAACTCAGCCCTCGATTGATTGCTAACAGTTGAGGTATTTCTCAATGACTGTTGGAGCAAGTTGATTTTTATTAAGTAGCTCTCCATAGAATATTTTGCCACAGACTTAAGCAGTGGGGTATACACCACCTCTCTGGCCCTAGCCTGCTGCAGATTGTTAATCAAAAGACAGTCTAAAAGAATAGTCGGTGGGGAAATTCAGTCCTAAGGGCAAAATCCTGCCCTCAGTATTCATACGCAGCTCCCGCTGGCTTCCACAGGGTCACGCGGGAACGCACAGGAAGGAATCTGACTTTGTTAAGTACTAGATGGTTTTTGACTGGCCTTTTGTGAAATAAACCTTTAACAAAAAATCTTTTTTTTTTCTTTTTTTTTTTTTGGCAAAATTGTATCCTGTTCCAATTAAAAATAAAAATGACATTTTTCTTAGCTGTCACACTGAAGCACAGTGATCTTGCATGCAAAATGCATTAGCAGCTGAGCACACTTCAGGTATTGTAAACTGGAGTATGTCAAAGCTACTGGATCCCCACAGAAACCTGGCATCCCTCCATACTGTGCAGATATACCAAAAGCAAGACATTCAGATACCTGCACCTGTGATAGAGGATTTGGGTTCACCATATTTAACTGTGAGATCATGGCAAAAATAACAATAACGATACTTTTTAAAAATTAAAAAAGAAAACTAAAATAGAAAACTACATTTCTTTTTTTTTGAACCTGCAGTGAACTGCAGAATTTGTAGATCTACTGCTTCACTCATCTAAATTCCTGACTTTTTAGTGAGCACTAGCATTTATTTTACCAGTCAAAGCATAACTTTAGACCCATACTCTGATATAAATCAGCACCCCTTAAAGCCATCCACTTCATTTTACAAAAGAAGAGCTTTGCTACCATTTATTAACAAACTGCCTTAAATATTCCATTTACTTTGGCTTTTATAGATTTTTTTTTTTTCTGCAGGTTTTCTTAACACATTTCCCAAGCTGGTTCACAGCTGGCAAACATCCAGACCCACCTACCCATGGTCTTCTTAGTGTGTCCTTTACTCTGTTGTCTAGTTTGCAGACCAAACTCCAAATAAAAATTAAAAATAGATGTTAGAAGACAGAATATTTTTATCCTATTCTCTTTGACAAACAGGGCCAAGAGGGATGTAACTGTATAATTAACTTTAGATGTGCCTAATGTAACTCCATTATCATTGATGAGTCTTATGGAAAGACACTGAGAGGGAAATGTGCCTTCTAGAGTTTCATTGTGGAGCCAGCACTATTAAAGAATATTTCAGTATTTAGGCCCTGATTCAGCAAATTACTGAAGGTTATGCATAATATAAAGCCTGTAAGTCATCCCGCAGACGCGTGTGGGAATGCACGCAGGCTCGCATGGTGCATGAGCGTAAGTTGCCTCTGAACCAAGGCCTCATCATGTAACCCTTACTTACAATGATTCATAAAAGATACAGGAAGATTGTCTTGGGGCTAAAAGCTGACACATGGCATTGTTTCATTTTGAACCCGCATTCCTTTTGTATTTATTCTTGCATTTATCTTTACGTGGTATTGGTTCCTGGTGCAGAAGGATGGAGGGCCCTGAGGAGGACACCAGCCCCATCACCTGCACCGGCAGTGCTGCCAGAGCTGCCTCTGCCAGCGGGAGGCCATCGGCTGCTAATTGGGAGGGTGGCAATTCTAATGTCACTGTGGGTCCCCCTGAGCCCAGCTGGTTGTCACATGGACCAACAAACACTGCGACTGGCCAGCACGAGCAGGGCTCAGACCCGGAGCTGAGGAATGGCATTAAATCTCACCCAACCACCTCACCAACACTGATGGCATGCAGCAAAGGCCACGTGATCAATATGTACCAAATCCACCAGATGGTAAAGAAAAAAAAAAAAAATATATATATAAAATATATAATATACAGAGGACAGTAATATACATTACTGAGGTGTTTTGTTTTTTTTCCCTCCATAAAATTGTAGAAGTCCGTAATAATGAAGTTGCCCTAGGCAATGGGACAAATTACGTGTTTTGTTCTTTCAGGTATTTTTTTTTTTTTTTTTTATGATTTGGAGTAAAAGCGATCCTCATCTATCTCTGCAGAAACGAAGTCAAGCGCAGCGTGTTGTGCACATAGGTAGCAAAAAGAAGAAAATGTCCATGCCACCGGTGCCTAGCAGTGCTGCCAAACCCTGCTGCCTATGGGAGAGCCGCTCCATCTCGAGCAAACTTCATCGGCTTCCATCAGCTTCTAGGAAAGGTTTACTTATATGAAATCAATGTCAGGCTCTGGGCTTTCAAGCAAACTGATACCCACCCGGGTGTCTCTGTGTATAAACCAAAATCATTTTGCAACAAAACTAATGTATACAGTGGTTAGAGGGGGGCAAAATATTTGTCTTCTCAAGAAGCCATGCAATTCCTCTGATTTCAACAAATAATCTGACCCAGATAACTTTTCTCTATTCACTGTTATGCTGATCGGGACAAAGAGGGCTGTAAATGTACTTAAACAGACAAGTAAAAAAATTTAACCTGTGGTTTAACTTAAAGGTCAACTCAATACATATTGAGAAGTCAACTGAAAATCTGCCATTAAATATAATCACTCCTCCAATGATTGTAAATACTGTGTGGAAATATTCATCTGGAGCAAATCCTGATATCAGACGAACACAGGACTGGAGGTGCATGGTGATGCAGGAGAGCAGGGCTCAACCTTGTGCACAGAGCCCTTCCCATCCACTACGTTTGGGTATCAGGACTCAGGCCACTGAAAAATCTCCTTTAAATTCCATAAGATGTGATGAACATAATAAGATTTTATAATAATAATAATAATAAATAAATAATAAAAAAAAGTTTTTCTGGGTTTCTGTTTGGACTTTTTCCAGCTTTCCGGATTCCTGCTTTCAAGCATTTCCCATAGCAGCAAATGCTAGAAAGTTACTTTCTCCTAAAAGGAAAGGAGCGAAATTTTTCTGTAATCACGTGGCTACTGCAGCGAGAGCCTTCCAGATACAGGTAAGTGCCCTGATCTTGCAGCCGCAGCACAACCAGCAGCACCACGGGCGGCAGAGGAGCCTGAGCCACCCCTCCTGCCTCACCGCCCAGTGTGGGCGGCCCTCCCCAGCTCCATGCATGGCATGGGTGTTCACATCCCTGCACCAGTTTTCCTTTCTTTAACACAAAGAAGTAAATCGAATAAGGCTTATCTAGCATTTTATGCAAGCACAAACTTATTCTTTAAATTTTTATATATGGAAGGTACGTCACAGGCAGTATCTTCTGCAAAAATGTTACTGGGGGAAAAAAAAAAAAGACACAAAGGTCAGATTTAAATCCTGAAGGTAGCATAAAAAAAATTAAACTGTGCGTGTATATTTTTATACAGCATGTGTCCTGACAGTGTCGCCATCAGCATGGGCTTCAGAATTCATAATCCACAGTGCTATTTTTTAAAATAGTTTGATTTGTTTATTAACTGTGCTTTCCTATTTCCATGAGATATAGGCATCGACAGTGAATAGACCTTTTCTAATTGAACTGATAGCTTGAAAGTGAACATGTCCTTGAATTTACACTGAAAGATAGACAGTGATTATTTATAATAAGGGATTTAGTCAACTGTCTTTCCATTTGTACAGCAAGGACTTTATCAACAGACTATGTTTAGGTAAATAGTGCCAAATAAGATAAATTCTGTATTAAAGGACGAATGTCTCGCGGTGTCAGATGTACAAGGAAGAGACGTTGGTTGATGATATGTCCTGTAAGTATAAAGGAGAGTATTAAGATAACACTTTATGCTAGCATTAATACATCAAAGTTCTGAACTGACCTGTTTCATCCAAACTGAATGTAGGATGCTCCTAATTCCTAAGATTAATTTAATACAAAAAAAAAAAAAAAAGCATTTAGCCTTATGTCCTGTTTTGCAGCTTTATAAGAATTGCTGGATTTGCAAAATAGCATTACTGTACGTATGGTAATAAATGGTCTATGTTTGTCTAGCCAGAGTTGAAGCCTTTCTTCAAAAACATGCGCGCGTGCGCGCACACACATAACTCTGTCTGCGAGCTTGCTTTGCCCACGATATTAGAGCCAAGCTATCTCCTTGCTGAAGGGCCTATTTGTCTGCTTTAAGTGAAATCACTCAATTCTCAAAAGTCAGTGGAGGACTTTGGAAGGGGGAGGGCTGGGAGAGGCCACTCCAAATAAGTTCCATTAATCAAAAGACACAGTCTAATGTAACTAATATTTTACAATTAGAGAAGACAAGATGGAACTAAAAGCCATCTATCTCTCTTACACCACATGATCATCGATTCATAATCAGAAGACTGAGAGTCGCACAAAGATGCATTTACAGGGGCTGGGGGAGGGGGCTTGGTCTGAGCCGGAGATAATGAACACGATGAGAAGGAGCGGCACTGAAGGCTGAGGAAAGATGACACAGTGGTTCAATGGTGACGGATGACACGAAGATGAGTACTGATACCTGACAGGCAGCGAATGATGACTGCAGTCCTTTCCCACCATTATGATCCTCAATTATCTTGGTAAGGACTAAGAAAAAAAAACCAAGAGGCTCAGCCCATCCGTTTATTTATAAGCCGTGATAATGCTAGATTGTGCCATGCTGCTGGGAAAGGCCACCTTTTCACAATTTGATCAGCACTTCATAGGAGCTGTAGTTTCCATTGTCAGCGCTCATGGGCACAAGGGGAAATGGGTAAAATACAGTACTTGTCCATCTGTTTTGTAATAAAATTCCTAAATCTTCAAAGGGAGTTATTTTTTTTCTTTCACTGCCACCTTCAGGAAAAAAAAAAAAAGAAAAAAATCCTAGGCTGACCAAAAAAATCAAATAGAAGAGAGAAAACTCGCTTTGTATTTGCACGTAGAATTAGCAGGCTGCAGCTCACACTCCTGAAATTACATGCACAGATTTATACAAATGCATAAGACGCGGCGGGAAATGAGCCAGCGTGAGCAAGAGCTGGAGCTGAGAGGAGTGCAGGAGCAAAATGAAGAGGAACTTTTAAAGGTTCCTCATTGATTTAGGGAATTATTAATAAAAAGGGAAGAAAGTTCACTCAAGACTGCTTTGTAGTTGCAGAATATGCCACAGGCTAGCATTTCGATACCAAAGAATATGCCGTTCTGCTACATTATTTATTTTTAAAGACACAGATCTCCTAGCTATGTTGGAGTCATTGCTTTTGAGAAAAAGAAAAACAAATTAAGATTAATGTTCTACACAGCTCCTGATAGCAGTAAGTATTTGATCAGAACAATTCACATTTAAATGTTGACACATTAAAGATCATATTTTGGAAGAAATATTGCTTCTTCATGCCTTAACCACAGCTTTCCCTTCTTGTCCCCTTCCCCCTTTGTCCTCTTGGAAAAACCATGTACACCATAGATATATATATAGATATATAGATATATAGATATATACACCAAGTACACACAACATAGCAACATATTTCCCAGCCATGAAAAAAAAAAAAAAAAAAGGAAAAAAAAGGTCAAAAATAGCTCTGCTTCTTTGCTTTGAAGAAAAATCACATGTACTGTACAGGTCACATATGCTCTGCAATTCCGCTGCCTTTTTCCTCAAGCAGCTTTACCCGAAGGAGCGGGCTGCGTGGTTTAGCAATGCTTGGTGCAGACCAAGCCCGGCTGCTGTGCCTTTGGGTTGGCCACAGTCCTGGATATCACAGGAACGGGCCGGTGGACCTGCTGGCTGCCCTACCTGCTAAGCTGGGATGGGAACACAAAGCCATCTCTTGTACCGGCTTCCTCACACAAGAATGAGCATGAAGCACCAGGTGGGTAGCCCAAGCCCAGCTACTCGTCAAGCACGTTGAACACCGACCTGCGAGGCTTCACCTGACTCAATGCAAAATCTTTCCCTGGCCCCAGGACTGTTGGTACCACAAGTCTTCTGGCAAAACCTGCCACTACCTGCACATCAGAAGGGAGATGTGTTACATGTAGCCCCCAGTCGCACCAGGCTTGTTGGCCAAGTGGCCTGCAGTAATGAGCATTAAAGTTCAGCTGGTGCTCCTCCATATCAGAGATGTTTAGGGTGGAGAAGCTCTAGATTTTGGCCACATACATTAAATAAAATAATAGATGGAGAAAATAATAATAATAGCAAGAATTAGCCTAAATAAACCTGCAAAGGCTTCCTTCAGTGATTACTGCCTTCCAGCCCTGAGTGTGCATGGGACTGCTTGGGCTTAACGGGCACCAGGGGTGCGAGTGGCTCCTGTTGGCAACCTCGATGCTGGGGGAAGGCAGGGATATAAGAGGACATATGTCCGCAGGGCTACACAGGGCACCATTTGGTTGACAAACAGCACGTCCCCAAAGAAGTGAAACTATATTATGTGACATACGGTACCTTTTATGAAGCTGCTTTTTAATTTTGATGGCTCCTTGCACAGAGAATACACATGCTAGACCAGGTTTGAAAGCAACACACAGAACAAACCGCACTCGGGGCTACTGTACGATAAATGCAATATTCATCTCACACACACTGTGTGCACAATGAGAAGCCTTGTTGGTACAAGACTATAAATATTCTAAGAAGCATTTCCCAGATTTCCATTTAGGAATCCTAATTATTAACAAATGTCCTTAATCTGCCCACTTCATACATCTGAGATTTAAGACAGGTTGAATCCATGATCATCACCCTAATTAGCCCAAACTAAAGGCTCCACACAAGAAGTATTGTTCTAATGTATGCATCTTAACAGCAATTGATCAAATATTGTAAAGATATAAATGGTTTTCATAAATAAAATATCCTCAGATCCTCAAAAGTGATAACAACAGACATTATGAAATCCATTTTCTGAGCTTTTTGTTCCCCCTCCCCCCCCCCCCCCCCCCCAAAAGCACACACTTGACTTATGCACAAGTTGGACCCATCTCCCTGTAAGGTTATTTCAGGATTTCTAGGGATACATCTCTAATGCCAGTAAATTCACAACTGTATAAAATTGGCCTATCATAGTGATTAATTGGGCTAACTTAATCTATACCTGCAAATTAAGTAATTGCACACACAAATAACCAATTTAGCATGTGCATGCAGTTGTCTAATTTGCACATACAATCATACTCTTTGGGTAAATGAGGTACACAATCATGAACACTTTTTCTGCCCTTGTCTGCATTCATAAATTCTTTGAAAAAAATATCTCATTCTTTGCACTGAATTCAAAGAAACAAATATTTATTATATCTGTCAATATCACTTCTTTTCTCCAAATGGCAATCAGGACAAACTACCTACACTTATGAACTAGAAGGCAAACTAATAAAAAGGATAACAAGGAAATGAAAATACCTTACATTGTACAATTAAGTTAGGCTCGATTCACTTGTTTTTCTTTGAACACAACTCCATAAAGTATGACTATAGGAACTTGGGTTGAGTACACACTGAAAGACTGAAGGTTTAAAATAGATTTTGAAAACTAGTTTCTTAGTTTTATTAGTTTTATAGTAGAAGATTTAGTTATTAACAGGGTATTAAGAAACTGTTATTAAGAGAAGTATGAGGATCTGAGGGGTGTTCAGCCAGTGGTTTGGATCATGAGGACAACGTAACACCTGCCGCTCAGCACATATAGACTAAGGTTTCCCTTTGTATTACTCCCACAGCTTTGAAACTGTGGCAAATAAATATTAACACCTGAAAGCCGCATTAAGAATCCCATGCAAATTTAAGTAGGAATAACCTTCAAAAAGAGAAAGGGGGGGGGGGGGGGGGGGGGGGGCAGGGGGAACGAGGCTAGAAACAAGCGGGCAGCTCCAAAAGAAGGAAAGGGCTGGGCACCCCACCACTGAGGGGGCCGCGGAGGGGCCGGGCCCAGCTCGGGGCGCCGCGGGGTGGTCTGCAGCGACACCGCGAGGCGCGGGCGGCGCAGCGCAGCGCGGGGCCGCCTCCAGGCCCTGGTCCCGGTCCCGGTCCCGGCGCCCCCGCGGCCGCTCCGCGCCGCCAGCCGCGCAGGGAAGGGGGGCGCCAAGCGGAGCCGGGGGCGCAACGCGGCCGCCCCCGGGCCTCCGAGGGCCTCGGGGTCGGGGAAGGCCGCAGGGGGCAGGCCGGAGCTGCCCGATCCGCGGGAATGGCGGAGGGCTGTTGGGCCCCACGTTGCGCAGCGCTGCAGGGTGTAATTTTAGGTGGCATGGCTGACAGGGGGGCTTTGCTCCTTGTTTCAGTGTTAGCTGTTGCACAGCTAATTGGCTGGCTTAGGAGAAATACATCCTAACTCCTGTCATTCTACATCAAGACTATTAGGGTCAGGAGGCTTGTGACCTTCTGCGGCCTCCCCAGGCCCAGAGCACAGCCTGAGGCCCGGGACAGCCCCGCAGCTTTGGGCTGGGAGCAGGGTTTGCGCCTCGCCCCATCCCTTGTGCCTCAGGAGAGGCCAGTGCTGCTCGCCTGGGCCTTCAGCAGTCTCTGCTGCATGGCTGGCCCTGCCACAGCTCCCGCTCCTTGCTGGGGCCTGGTCATACTTCCAGCTCCTCTGCACACACCGCCAACTTCAAAAATCAGATAATTAGCAACAGAAATAGCATGGCACTGTCCTTTCTGCACACACAATAAAGCCCAAGCATTGGCACAAGTCTCCCACTCCCCATCTCATGAGGGTGAAGCTTCCCCCGGTGCAAAAGCTGTGGATAGGCCGAGGCTGGGCTATGGAGCATCCCCAGGAGGGCCAGTGCCAGCTGCACACAGAATTAATCAGAAAAAAAAAAAATAATAGATAAATCACATCACTGACTGACTCAATTCCTGGATTATAAAGCCAGAAGGCACCACTGAGGTCACTCTTGACCTCCCTACTCCTGCAACCTAGGGGACTTCCCACAGTTAGCTGGTCCGTTGAGCTGGAGGGTGGGGGCTGAAGCAGAGCATAACTTTTAGAAAAAGGCCCTGTCTTTGTGACAGAACTAGACTTGGATAAACTGAAGGTGAACCCTGGGATCTTCTCACTCCAAGGCATATGTGGTGTAGTTGATCGTTTTTGTAACTTGTCTTCAAACCCATTCAAACAATCATGTCTTTGTAAGGCCAATACAGCCATGGAAGTGGAGACCATGCCAGCATTAGCTGCAGAGATCACAGCCTTCAGCAGGCTCTGCTGAGACCTGCAGGATTGCACTAACGCCACAGCCAACAAATGCATGTTCTTCAAGTACACGTTCCCCACAGGCATTGTGCTGTTTTAAGAGGTGCTGCTGCTCAGCAGTTAAATGTATAGCCCTTCTTTAAGTGTGACTTCTGAACTCGCATCGGTCTTTAATTAAATTCCTTCTATGTGATTGTGTCCAATGCCCGGAGTCACAAATTGGTACAGAGGGATGTGGATAACTGTCCTGCCACCACATATCTGCTCGTTAACCACAGCCTCTATGCTACCAGCAGGCTCTGCGAGTAGCCAGATTTTCCACCATGCAACTGATTTAAAAAAGAAAAAAAAAAAACAAAAAAAAAAAACAGAAAAACACAGGCCCAAGAACTGGACTGTTCAGGACTCACCATTAAATACCCCTTTTATAATAATCTGTAGTGTTTTTCAACAGTAAATGTTAAACTGATTTTGGAAAGGTGTTGGGTGCTGTATTCCACTATGCTTCTGGTTTGTAAAGCAGTGCTGGAGGTGACCAGCACTCCTGGGGTCACGCCAGGAGGCGGTCGCAGCCAGGAACGAAACCTGAGGTGCTGGAGTTTAGCAGAGCACTGAATCCACATTTCCAATGTCAGAGCTCCCTACTAGATGGGCAATTTTTAATCCATTCAATATGCGCCGTATATTAATTTCCAAATATTAATTTGGAACCGTTCATTAATTTGGAATCAGTGTACTTGTAGTAATCAAAATGTCACATTGCAGAGAAGCAAAAGCATACAGAAGTCTGCTACCTCAACCTTGCTACTTCTACCAAACTGACTTAAAATCCCATCAAAAAAAAAAAAAAAAAAGAATCACACCAAGTGTGACAAGATTTGGTTTTGGAAATATATATTGATTAGCATTAATTATGTTTTCCACTATTAATTCTTTATGAAATGAGTCTGAGCTGATCTATTTCATTATTTTCCCTAGACAGAAGGAAGCTTGTTAATTATTTTAGGTCACAAGATTGCCTTACTTCCAGCTTTCTGAAAGTTCATCTTCCAAAATTTAATAAAAGCCATACTTAATTGAAGTCTCTACTTTGGTCTATTTATTAAAATGCTTCGACTAGCAACATATTTCTTTGTTTCCTAAATGCTAAAGGCCCGGCCACCATCTCATACTTCAGAAGAGCACTTGCCCTCAGCACTGCACATACACATGTGACGCATATAGAGCGTGATACACAATAACATGCATGAAGTACTTCACCGTGTATTTAACTATTCAAAAGACTTGGATAGCTCAGATCTAGGTCCACGCACACATGTAGTAGCCTAGACCAACTGGGGAGAGCTTGAGGAGAGGTGTGGGAGGCAGGAGGCAGCCAGAGCAGCCACCAGGAAGGACCGCCCTGACAGCAGCGTGTGCCACCCATCTGGGATCTGAGAGTAAACACTTGTTCTCCCTGCAGCTGACACAGACACGTCTGCAGTCACCATTAACAGGCTGCCACTCGCTTTGAGGGAAGCACACCCAGCGCTCTCTTCCCTGTGAAACAACAGGGCCATGCTGTCCCGGTGACCGTGCTGACCCTCTCGTGTCAGAGGTGGCAGGGTCCAGCCGTGAGCCCCGACCTCTTCCCAGGGCCTGCAGACTGCTGCTGACCACACTCAGGGCAGCACTCCACACCTCTGGGTTTAACACCGATAAAAGCTACCTGAATAAGTGTTTTTCCCCTTTCCCCATGAGACTAGCTGGAAAGCATGGGGGAAGACTTCCATTGCCCCCCTCCTTTCAATTTTTACTATTTGTTTCCCCTCCTTTCCCCTCTTATCTATTCCCAGATAAGATCTCTGGTCCCCTTGGAGTGATTATGGATTGTGCCTTATACTAGGTAGACATAAAGATGCATTTGGGAAGTTAGTTGACAGCACTCTTCTTTGCTTGTGATATTAATTTCGGTTCTACAAACTTTCTCCTGATGCACCCAAGGGCAAGGCAGATATCTCTTAAGACCCTCATGCCTCTTTTTACCTTTTAGTAGTGTTGGAAGCATATCTTTTTAGGAGCATTATGAGAATTAACTAGTGAATGTTTGCAAAACTGTTGGGCGAGTGCCTACATTATTATTCCCTTCATGCAATCTATTTCCTTGCGATGTGCTCAGCTGAGCCAGAAGCCAGAATTCCTCTGTGGCACCCGGGGAGGATGGGTTGGAGGCAGTGGTTCAGCTCCTCACTGTGTTTCCACAGCCATAAGGTTCCCTGGGCAGCTCTCCCGAGGCCAGCTCTCTCCTCAGGCAGGGACTCAGAGCCCACGTATGGCAGTGGACACACAGGGGCTGGCAGCCAATTTCCTAAATCCTGTGTGCACCAAAAGTGCGGGGGCAGACTGGCAAGCGCTGGGATCACCCTGGCTGCCTGGAACGGAGATATGTTCCTGTGCATCCCTACCTACTGTCTGCTAACACCCATGTTTAGGTCTTGGATCCATGGGTTGGCCATGGACCAGAAGGGAGTATTCCAACAACAACAAGCTTCTCCAAGTTTACTTCACCTCCCTGCAATACCCCAACTTCTCCTCCTGGAGAAGCAACATATTAAAAACAGCTTTTTCTCCTGTAAAAAGCATTGTACAGTCTTCTGAGCAATTGGTGATTACAATTCTAGTGATATTTTACCTGCTTTTCTGGGCAAATGAACAAATTGTGCTTTGGTTTCCAATACTATCATACTCAGTCTGCTCTTGATTGAATGCAGGATGCACAGTTGTATTAAGAATTAATTTTTAGTTTTAATATATTTTCCAGGGCCCTGTACAAGACAACTTTTTCCTTTGGCAACATCAATGCCCATAAAACTCAGATGCACACACTTTTCACAGCAAAATCTTTCCTTGAAAATACAAAATGATATTTCATCTGAGCTTGTACATTAGTCAATGAAATGTGCTCTGTGCATTCCAACTTGGGGATTGGTTAACATGAAGTGTAAAAAAAAAAAAAAGGGGGGGGGATGGAGTTCTTTTCCCAAGAAAAGAACTTTATTATTTTACTTTTTGGTTGAAAAAAATCAGACTGCAAATGTCCAGCTGAAAACCTGATTGGAAACAGAAATTGCAGCTCAGAAGTATTTTGTGATGACTCACAAGAACAATAGTTTAGTACCTATTGCTTCCAGTTCCCTCCTAATGACCAGTTTCCACATGTGGACCACCAGGACTGTGATCAGAGTTGCCTTCTTTTGGGAGTATCTTCATTATTGGCAAGACATTAGCCAGCACCAGATCCACAAACTGAACCAAGAAGAGAAAAATTGAGGTAAAATAAATTGCTGCATGGAGAAAGCAAATTGAGGCATCCTGATGTGCCAAGGGGATAAAATCAGGTCTCTGGATATATTTGATATATCCTCCAAAAGGTCTCGGTCTTGTGAGGCACTGTGTAGAAGAGGGAATTAATCATCATATCAAAATCAAACCAAACCACCACCAACAAAAACCCCAGTGTAATACACTTGTTTTATGAATCTCATGTTCTGGGAGTCAGCTGCTTGATCTGCAGGGACCTGACTCATGGCATTGCCTCTCTCAGGGCTAGCAATGACTCAGCTGCACCTCAGTTTCCTTCCTCCCATCTTAGCTTGGTTATGGAAAGCAGGTCCTGGAGGACAACAGAGTCACGGCAACCCAAACAAGGGCTCCCACAAGCACCACCAGGAGCACTTCTGAACTTTTCAGCTCTGCAGCTATATGGAGTCTAAATATAGGGAGTATTCTTTGTAAGCAGATATATTTGGTAAAACATGTTATTTTGGAAAAAAAAAAAAAGCTTCCATAAAATCAGTAATCGTTGCATATTTTCAATCAGCCATAGTAAAAAGTAATGCCTGTGTTTGCCCCTCAACTTTATGGTTCTCACTACATCCACTCAGTTCAGAAAGAGTAGGTGAAGAGAGCAGACGGACTGCTCCGGCTCGCTTTGCTGTCACTAAACGATCTGCTGAACTACACAAAGTCTCTGACTCTTATGAACCTGTCTGTCGGTCACACAACTATTTTTCTTTACCACACCACCTATCATGTTACTGCAAGAATAGTATTGGATATATGGATGCAGTAACATTTGCCCACCTGCTCTGAACACAAGGAAGAAACTACAGCAAGCAGGCCTTGCCTGCTCAGTTTTCCTTATATAAAACTATATATATATATATATATATATATAAATATATAAATATATATACATACACATATGCTGTAGCAGTACTTTTTTACTCTGATTTTTAATAGATAACTACAAATGCTATTATTGGTCATCATATTATCTGTCCTTTCTGTTTTTTTTTAAATTGGTGATCTCCACTGCGAAGAAGTTCACCACCTGGACTGCACTCTAGCTAAAATACCTGTCATTGTTTGGGACAATTTGATTTTTACATGTGGTTATTGTATACAGATATTCCTTAATGCTTTGAAGGTTATCTTGGCATACATGCACGCACACACAAGGAAATACAGGAAAAGTCCTTAAAATAGCAAACAAAAGTGATTCTATCTATTTTGAAATTACCCTTTCCAAAGGGCACATGGTTTTGCTTGCCCAGACTCGGGGATTACCATGAAAAGCTCACTTGCTCAGGTTTTAGGAAGTTCACAGAAATTAAGCACCCTGAATATAATTCCTGCCACCACAGACTGAGAACAGTTTGCCATGCACATGATTTGAGAAGCCTTTTGGACTGATGCCTTCTGCTTAGTGTTTTATCTCGAACTTTCATCACATGAAAAATGCTGTTTCAGTGGCTACCTGCCCCTGAAGCGCCTGCCTGGCTTCTGCGTGCATCTTGGCCAGCTGCTGCCTTGCCACCCATACACACGGCGATGGCTTTGGGCACACGGGCTCTCGCCTCTTGAGGTGAGAGTGGCACCTTGTAAACTCCCTCCACATGAGCCCGCTCACATGAAGAATTAGCAAAAGCTGTGAATGTTTGCTGTCCTGCCAACTGCTTCCAAACTTGCGGTTGATGATTTGGAGACTAAAAGCTCCCTTAACATACCCTATAGCAAATTACTCTTTTTTTCCTACATAACAGTAGCCCAGATCTGGGGAAGCCCTGTCAGTGAGGCATTTCTGCCTAGCTCCTGCCTTGTCACTGGAAACTGCATGAAGATCTTGAGTTTTATCACGATTTTACTGTCTTTTGAAAATAGATCCAACATTATTATTTCTGTTTGAGATATTTCACTACTTCTCATAAGCGGAGTTTGTTACAATTATTTATTACTTCTACAGAATGTCTCATATTATGAAGAACAATTTTTACATATTTCACACCATTAATTAACCATGGAAAACATTTACGTATGTCTGGCAAGAAACTTTGGTAAACAGACCCTAGTTACGTCCTAGTTAAAATAACTTTATGTGCAATAAAGTCCTCAAAAATATTAAAAATCATATTTAAAGCATTCTCATAAAATGTATATTGAGAAAAGACAAGTTTAATTCTCAAAGGCTCCATTATTGAAGTAAAAATTAATATTTGTACTGTTTCTAAATTGGAATAAAATTGCAAGGATGCAAACGCTATCCTATATCATAATCTATAAACCAGTCACAAATGTTAAATCAACTGTAAAAATGATTTAAAATCTACATGAATAATTTTATTAAACTGATTTAAAATCACATTTGTGCTACCTTCATTTATTAACTGTATTTCAGACAACACTGTGTTTATAATGGATTTGCATGAATACAGATATATATGGAAAAGAAGCTGTCTTTAAAAAGGAACAAGACCTTTCCTCTTTGGTGCATGTTTTCTTAGCACATGCTTGTGGTAAACAGAAACAGATAAATTAAAGATGCAAAGGCCTTGTTAGGTTCTGCAGTCAATTCTCTGCCATTTTGTTTTTTTTTTTTTTCCTCTTCAGTTTGCTTATTCATAATAAAATGACTTTTGTTCTTTGTTCCAGGCTTAGAAAGCACTACACAAATACGAATTAATATCTGTAAAACTATAGCCATTTCTAATATCATTCTGATTTCTTGCAGATGGGAAAACTGTGGGCTGCGACTTTCCACGTAGCTCTAGCACAGATCCAACTACATTAACGGAGCTATTTCAGGCTTATTTTGGTGAAGGCAATTAGAATCAGCAGCTGATCTGGAGATAGCTGAGAAGGGGTTATATGAAAATTTTAGGGAGCACACAAGCTGTTGCTGGCTTTCTAATTATTTCAATATCTTGTGAGTGAATCTCGCTGCCTGCCCCCACCAGCATCCCATCCCTGGGAGCAGGCAGTGTGCTGACCCAGTGTGCCTCCCCAGGGACACGTGTCACTGCGGTGACAGGATGGGGGCAGCCAGAGGAGGCCCAACTCCCTGACGTACAAACCTAACAAGACTGGCAAATTCCTAAAAACCAGCAGTAACAATTTTAACAGCAAATTGTAACTTGAAACTTTACAGATTGGAAAGTTACAGGATAAATTCCTTTCACATCCAGATTAGAATAAAAACATAGGTAAAGGTAAGCTTCTCCAGTCTAAGAAATAAAGGATGTGTTTCATGGCATTGCTTCCATTTCTTGTAAAGAAAGTAAAAGCTGTTGGGCTCTGGAGCATGATGAGAGGCAAGGACACAGCACCCATGCTGTTCTGGGAGCCGGGGCCTGTCCCACCCACAGGCTGCTGGCACCAGGAGATGTCCCTGTGCCCTGCTTCACACTGACTGCCAAGAGCCTCCGCTGCCTCCACCCAGCTCCACCAAAAGCAGTGGAAGTTTGCTAAGTGTTTATTAAAGAAAGAGAAGCAAACCCCTCTCACTCTTCCTTCCAGACATTACAACTCATGATTCCACAGAAAGAGGGAAAATCCAAACGTCAAACCCTCCACAGGGCAAGATTTTTTGTTTTGTTTTGTTTTTCCCTTCAGTGTATCCCTAATTTAAAGCATATGTCCCTTTACAAAGAAAACAATTTCTTGCTGTCATACCATGAGACGTTGCAAAAACACTAGGAATAATTCATGTGAAATTTAAAACAGACCCCACCGAGCAACTGGTGCTTTAATGACAGCCCACCAATCCATTGCACCACGGGTCCAAGGTTGGTCCTTGGGCCCTAGTGAGGACTGGGAGACATCACGCTCGCTGGTGAGGAAGGAAAGGCTGTCATGCAGCACAAAAGGCAGAGACTGCAGACTGCCAATACCCCAAAAACACCTGGCTGAAGCCCTCACCCCACCATCAGGGGGCAAATGAAGGCGCAAGCAAAAACATTAGGAATACTATACAAACTTCCTCAAATTTTGGCTGAGTAGCTCGTTTGAGCAAATCGCTGCCTGACCTGCCCATACCCTGCTGGAGGACAAAAAGCCCAGCATCACATTTCTGTTCTGAGATCTGTGTATTTTGGCAATCACTTCTTTTGAGCATTATCTCCTCCTGGCACATAACTACCTTTGATATAAGGAACAATCAGCAGGGTTGGTAATGCGCATTATCTTAGCGATGCTGCAAACATGTTTGCAGACAGTTACTGCTCCTTCAGGACTCCGTATGACCTTTAACATCATTTTCCCCAAAAGTTAATTTCTGTGATTAATGCAATGTACTAAAACCCATAAATCTGATCATTTGAAGGATTCAAATTAGGAATTATTGACAGGTGATAGAACAGAAGTGCAGAGATGAGGCAGATTTTCTCATCTGTCCATCTAAATGTTGGAATATGTATTGATTAAAATATGACATGGTATAGAACCTGCCATAAATCTAAACTCTATTAGATTAACACAAGCATTCAATTAACATAAAATGACAACCTAAGAGAAAAGCCCTGAAAGTTGGCCTATCTCAGTTTGGAATGTTATAACCCACCTATCTGCACAAGTTTTGAAGTAAACAGAGATGTTTCACCTTGGGTCAGTACCCACATGTGGAAACTGAACCCTCCACTGAATTTGGGCCCAGTGCACTGAGTTTTCTCCCAGATTTTCTTTTCAAATTGAAAATACTCAAGTATGCAAACTGAGCATAGAATACAAAATTGTACCCGTGCAATATGATCACCATTGTCAAAAATTACTTCTTTGGTGGCTTCATAATCCATGAAGCTCCTGGGCCTAGCAAGCCCCTTGTATTTGAAATGACTTCAGAAATCAGCGATATCAAAAAGCGGAAAGATCACTAGACTCACCAAGAACATTGACAATGGGGTGAAGTTTCCAGGTAGAACCATGGCGGGGGGGGGGGGGGGGGGGGGGAGAGAGAACAAAAAAAAATGAAAAAAATTGTGTGTCCTCACTATGACCTATCTTTGAGCTTTCTATTGCCTGGTCAAAATAAGGTAGCTGATGGAACAGCGTGGGAAAACAAATGCTATACAATGGCCTAATGCTATGAGCAGAGAGAAGGCTTGCTTTCCTACTTGGCTTGGCACTCTTGCTCAATGGGTCTTCTTTGCACAAAAATGAAGAGGTGCAAATTTTTCTTGTTTCGTAACTGATTTGGGCCAAGAATCCTTTCACTGGATAGGAGCGGAAATGTGAGGAAAGCACCGGGATTTGAATCAAAATGCTGCAGGAACCAAGGTTCCAGACTTAGATTTCACAAACACTGCACGTTTGTGGCATTGTTTTATTTTAGTTGCAGTTCGAACCACTCATGCTTAAACCAAGCTCTTGAAGACTTCTGTAAGACTGGGAAACCCTTCCCACATTAGGAAATTGGCAGGCATTATCTAAATGCCTAGTTTTCATGCTGTGGCTTAGAGCACTTATCTGTGCACAAAGACACGTTCCTCTACTTGTGGAGGCTCAAGATTTCCCTCGAGTTGGTGAAAGCCTTAAATGAGCCTTACAGCCCCATCCCCAGCTGTTTCACCGCAGCAGCATTGTTCCTGACGAGGCTACAGTTAAGCCGTCCAAGCCATCTGTTCCCTTCCCCTTCTAGCCAGCTTGTCCTACCTGGACCACCTTTTGCCCACTTTATTCTTTCCAGTAATCAATAATTACCTTTCTCTGCTCCCACTGATGACTTCTGCAAGGGCTAGCCTTATGTCACTGCAGCAATTGAAACCATAATCTGTGCTCTAATGAGTATTTGTCTAGGGTTCACAACTGCAAATGGGAAAGCGTTAAGCCAAAGTCCCTGTAGAAGCTGACTGGGAAAGGCTGGCTGGCTGGCGCTATACACACCGGTGGTGAATCCTCCCAGGAACAAAATTAATATGTGTTATTAGTCTGTATATTATGTTCCCATTTTAAGAGATACTAATTTTCTCTCCTTTTCTCCAAAGTACCACTATTTAGGACTATAGATTCATAATTGCTCACAAAAGCCATTGTCCGTATTCTCTTAGTACATGCATTATATTTAATCTGTCCTCAAGCCTCTATTTAAATGCAACTTGTTAATATTTTTATTATAAAATTCTACATTTTCTGTGCAGCTAACTTCTGCTGTGCAGCTATCATTTTCCCCTCCAAGAGAAACTCAATCTCTCAATGTTGCAAACCAGTAATATGGGAAACAAGCAAGCTAACAAATTTGTGCAAAATGCATCTTAAATGTTTAACAAACGTGGATTTGTTACACGTTCAATTTTTTCTTATTGTTTACTTATAATAATTTTCAAAAGGTAATTGAAAAAATTGCTGTTCTGAACTGAAAAAGCAGGTTTTTGTTCAAAAGAAAAGTGCAGCATTTCAACAGTTCTTTCAACTGCAATCACAGTTTTTTCAAACTCAGCAATTCAATGTAACTGGCTTTCTCCACCACAATCGGTAGAGGGGAAAAAAAAAGAAAAAAAAAGGTTGTCATAGCAAATTGGGATTTCAGATGAAAAACAAGGTTGTTGAAACTTCCCTAATCAACTCTACTGAATGAGACCAACAGCAAAGTGTCACAGAAGTTGCCTTTGTGCAGGCCGGGGATGCCATGAACAGCCTGCTGCAGATGCGGCAGGAGAAAGCCTGATACAGCGAGATCAGCAGCCCTGCCTTCCTCAGCTGGGTTGCCCGTACAGACAGAGTTGCTAAAGGACTGCAAGTTCCATGTGTTTTCATAAGTCAAACAAAACCCATCAAGCTATTTTTACCTCCTTTCTCTTTTACTTTTGTGCTTACAGGAGGTCAAGAACTGAATGAGTATGCAATTAGTATGAATGGAATCTGAATTGTGGCCTCACCCCCAGAAAACAGGGGCTGCTTGAGATTAATTGGAAAAGCAAAGGAAATAACCCACTTCAGTTCAAACTGTTTCTGAAGTACTGTGGTAAGCCTCATACGATATTAATACATAACCTTCACATGATAAATACACAAAAGATGTGCTTTTAACGTGTCACGATGAGCACACGGTTGGTTCATCAAAGCAGGGAGTGCGCAAGGCACCCAAGGAGCGTACCCACGCGCTTGGCTGCTGCTGCACTTTGTGGGACACTGGGCACAGACTGCTTCATGCTGGAACACTTATGGGTCAGGTCCCTGTGCTGTTCGCCTCAGCAGAAACTTGAATTGCATCTGCCAAAGCTGTCCCAAGAACGCCCAACAGCGTGCCCCTGCCCACCCCATGTGCGGGATGCAGCACACAGAATATTCAGCACCCTATTCTCCCATTCTTGCCCATTCCCCAGCACACCTGTTTTCCCCAGGTCTCTTCTCTACTAAGCCTCTCCCATAACTTCTTACTTTATTTCCTTCACCCAACACTACAAAGCAAGCTGGGATGATTATCAGCCAATATTTACACCTGCCGGAGGCACAAAGTTTTACTGTGGCGAGTGAACCGTGCTGCCAAGCAAAGTATCTGCAGCAAACTGAATAAACACGTAAGCAGAACGTCTGCAAACAACTCAACAACTAAAAGTACACCACCCATTCAGATTGAATACCTTCTGTGCAAACCAACAGGACTGATGATGGGCTAAAAAAATGCTCTTTACAGGGATTGTGATTGCACTGCATTAGATTGTAGCAGAGCCCCGCTGGGGACATGCTGACACTCCACACATTGCCAGCTGAAAACTCGGGAGTGTTTTCGCCTGTTGAAAGAGAAACAGGCACGAACCAAACCCAAGATCCCAAGAGACATGAGCAGTGGCTCTGGAAGGACAATGATCTTGCCTCCTCAGGGTGAGCCCCTGACAGGAGGAGCTCCCTGGCACTGCTGCACCAGACAGGCTGCTGAGGGCACTCCCTCCCCAGGGAGAAGCACACATGTTCCACACAGTATGCCCACACCAGAGCCAGAAGAAAACGCACACCCAACGTACAATGCTGCTTTACGCTTTCTGGAAATGGATAATTAATTTTCATATGGAATGATCTGCTATGAGTTACAGTAGTTAGGAGGAGAGAAATGGAGAGGGCATCAACATGAGGTGCTTTATTCTCACAGATCTATCTGTAGGTTTGACCATGGCACCACTTCAGTGCCACGTAATGGTTAAGACAGACATACCAGATTATCACAGCAAAGATGGAAGGAATCAATTTTTCACATTTTGAAGTGATGAATACTAGTGACAAAGTCACTGCACATCAGTGGCACCTTTGTGATCCTGAAGGCTCCAGATTACTGCTAAGAGCACACGTTTTTTGACTCTTTTCTTTAATAAAACAAAGAGAGAGGACAGTTGATGAAGAAGGACAGATGAATCCATTCAAATCCAAATCAGAAACACTGTGGAAAGGCCTGGCCATCTGGTAGGGTTATCTCCCCCTGGTGAGGTTACCTTTGGACACCTTACACAGAGAGGGGTACAACCACCCCAGTTCAGCCACAAAATTGGCCAAGGCTCCAAGAAACCAGCCCCAAAACGAGCCTTGGACAGTGAACCAAAACAACCGAAACAAACAAACAAACAAACGCACGCACACACACGAGGGCTGCAAATCTAAGAAGCATAGATTTAACACCATATGTCACCTCAAGAAATATATAGCAACATCCCCTTGGGCTGGGAGGGATCGCAAGATGACCGGGGAGGGGAAGATGAGCAAGCTATAGCCCCACGGGCACGTGGAGCATCAGAAGGCAGCTGGCACAGGGCAGGTGACCCCCAGGGAAAGAGCGTCACCGGTTGTCTGAAGCTATTCTGGATGTACAAACACCGCCTGAAACTGAGTTGGCTGGTACACGGGGGTGGTCTCAGATCTTGAGGAAAATAAGAGACATCATATTTTGTGTATAATTCCAACTGCACCAACTTACAGCAGTACTGAATTTAATGTGAATAACGTTAACAGTCTCTCAAACCCTTCAGAAGGGAAGTAGTTTAATGTCTGCAAAACACACTAATGCTGGAAGAAAAATGACATGCTATTGTGTGTTCAGACATTCAGAGTATTTGCTATTTGTTTGGAGTTTTATGGGGTTGGGAAGACAGACGGAAATTTTTTTTGTTAGAGCAATGCAAATGATAGCAACATTACTGGATGCCTTGTAGGAAGTCTCAGTGTGATAGAAAAGCCTCTTGATGTGAATTGTAAATTGAAATTAAGCTTTTCCATTGAAGAAATGGGAGCTAGATTGACGATAACTTGAGGAAAGAAAAAAAAAAAAGGAAAAAACAGCAGCTTTCCCACCAGACACTTCACGATAGTGACAACATTGCCTTGATGTAAAGCCTTTGCGATCCCACTGAGAGAATCACTCCCTCACAAAGGCTGCAGCCTGGCCCAGTTGCCCTGTGGTGTACGTGGACAGTTTCCCCCTCGGTCTGCAGCACCCACTGCTGCCACCTCCCCCTGCAGGGAGGGGACCCAGGACAGGGACAGGCCGACAGAGAACTGCCACAAAGGGAACATCTTCCTGGAGCCCCAGGAGGGAGCGGGACGTAACACAGAAAGCGCTCCTGAGAGCGTTTAAGTGCAAGCTGTGGATGTGGTGAAGGATGAAAAGACCATTCACCACAGCTCCTCATGAATAACTCAGGGCCAAAAAGCCTTCAAGTTGCATGAGTTTGGGGTTGTGTACTTGACAAAGGAGCTCACACCTCATACCAGTGCAAGGGGACTCGTGTCCCTCCTGGCCTAGTACGAGCGGCAGCTGTGGCCTGGCTACAGCTCACGGCCTGCTTCCCAGGCCAGCCTGGCCCCACGTGGCACCGTCTGTGCCAGGCAAACTGCCCGTCTTAGAAGACCTCAGAAATAGATAGATAGATAGATAGATACAAGTGCTCTTGTTCCCTGTTTGTGGGTCGTGAGCTCCCTCTTGTGGTTTTTTGAAAATTTCCAGCGTCCCTAAAACCCGCTGCGATGTTAAACCAGGACGGGCACTCAGCGGCCATGGCACCCCAGCTGTCCCCAGCACCACTAGTACAGTTCTCTTTGGTCCCAGAAGATTGCTGTTTCACTTCTCAAATTCTTGTTAAAACCTTCAACGTAGGAAACACAAACTCTCAATGCACACTGTAAGCCACAGCAGCTCAAATGAAAGGGTAAAATCGAAATATTCCCCTGTGCAGGAGGGCCCTCGGCCTGCCCTGCGGCAGGCCACACAGGGCCAGGGCAGGTTGTATGTCCCCTGTCAGCTCTGGGGTGCCGAGGGGACCCCAGAAACTCCTCACTGCCCAGATGCCCCCACAGGACTTGTTATCTGCTGTCCTTCCAAGTTCAGGTCAGGAGCAACATCGCTGAACACAACAACCCTGGCTCTGTGCTGGGTTTGTTCCCGAGGGCAGCCTGCCACCAGCTCCATCCCTCCGTTGGCTCTCCCTGTCTCCAGGCCAGTTCCCACAGCTGAAATAGAAATGGTCACATCACCTTGCTGCCAGGCCCCCTGTTCCCCCCAGTTATCTGCTCTTCTGTCTGAGGTATGTGACTCGACAGCTTCTCAGGGAGAGGAAACCAAATTGTAGATGGTTTCCACCTTTAAGATTTCACACTAACATTGCACAGCAAGGCAATTCTTGTTGCCTTCTTGCTGATAACGATAGCCCAGCGAGGTTTGATAGCCATGTCTTTCTTGCACGAATCCTGGGGGCTCAGCAGCTGCCCCTGCCTCGACTCTTGGACTTTGTGCAGAGCAACAGTACAGCGAGCTGGTACAGGAACATATGCTTATATATCTAGCATAATGGCTAGAGGAGCACTTCCAGAATAGATAGACAGAAAACAGAAAGACTGACGGAAAAACAAAAACAAACAAAAAAACAAACCACCATGTCTGAAGTACACTTGATCCAAAAATTAATTATTATTATATGGGTACATAATTTAACTGTGTAACAAGTCAAAAGGAGAGTTCTTCCAGTAGAAGAAAGGCAATTTCGTCAGGAATGCAGGTACAGGGCCTATCTATAGTTCAACTCAGACCATTACCACTACTACCACACCACTTTCACCTTGAATAAAATCAGTGAAATAACAACAGGTAAGAAAGGGAAACAAAATTGTGATATCCATGAAACACCTTACAGCACCTATTTCCAATAAATCTGGTTAAAAAGGGTTCTCCTATTCTAACCACAATAGTGTACTACACGTTTCCCAGACACAGGTTTTTCCTCATAAGGTTGCTCAGCCACCAATCTGAATGTCTTGAAAGCAAAAGTTACAAGATGTGGCCTTGAAGGAGAGAAAATGTCAAGGAAGGCATTTGCTAGTCAAATGCACAGAAACAGGTCTACACTGAGTGTTGGGGATACTTGAACCCCAAAATTAAGATATAGGTTCATCTCTTGGATGAACCCACTCAGGAACTGTTTTGTATGAAAATGAGAGGTGTAAAACACAGAAAGGGTAAATTTGAAAGACATGCAGCAGAAATTAGCACTTTTTTTTTTTTGAAAACAATCATGATTCTTTTCCAAAAAGAAAAAAACGTCTTCATATTACAATCTACAGCTGAGTTTCTTCAAATGCTTCTTGGATGTTGCTCTAAAAGCATATACCCAGAGAAGCATGACTTGTAAGAGTAGATCCATAATTCCTCATTCAGACATGAAACTATTGCTAAACAGCAAAAGATGGATGAGTGGCTATGAAGAATGTGTGTCTTTCAAAAAGGAAGCAACAAGTCTAAGCAGCTCCCTCAGTACATTGGAAGTCACAGTTCAACCACACTAAAGTCAGAGAGTAACTGAAGTTTCTAAGAAATCCTCTGATATTCTAAAACTAGAACATGATGAGTCATTTCTTACACACCCTTCCTCACCACAAAGTACACATGAAATGGTCGTGTGTACATCATATGCATTTTGTGTATGTTAGCATTTGTAGAGCTGTGCATTGTAATGAAAAGAATGAATCAAAATGTTCAAGTTTCCCAAGAAAGAAAACTTATAAAACTGCCATCTCATGAATGTAATTTATTTGTTTTGAAAGACAAAGGATGAAACATTCCCACAGACCCACAAAGTCTCCACAACCACAGGGCAGGGAAGCACATGAATATGCCAGGCAAGAAGTTTTCAATCCCTGGTGCCTCAGCAAACAATGGGGGAAAGAGTCTTCTCAACCTATTGTGTTTGTCTAATTCCTAATTGCAGAGACCTATGAGGAACTGAGAGATACATTCACAAACCTTCCTCTGCTAGACAGGCACCTCAGATAGCCTTTGTCCAGCTGTATCCATGGCATGAAATATGATCACACTTCTCGGCTTTATTTCATTACAGAAAGGAACATCAAATTTTCAAATACCTCTTGGGCTATCTATTCCTGCAGCAAGGCTAAAAGTCTCTCATTTAGCGTTTGTAAGCCCTTGAAAGGAGATGTAGAACTTGTAAATAAAACTACAGGCATAAACATACAGAAAAGCAGCGGCCATGGCAAGGTCATCCCACTGTCAAATACTACAGCTTCAGTAAAGATGCAGGTTTAGGAGTAAGCTGCCAACTCAGGGTGTCTTATGTCTAATGGAACTGAAGGAATGGAGTTAATGGAAAACAAAACCCTTGAGACCTCACAATTATGTCATTCTTCTCTTGCACCCTACCTGCCTCACTGGGTAGGCAGAGTACGGTTCCACAAGTGATCACAAAGGCAAGTTTCTTCATATGTGCATTAAAAACTTAGAGTCAAAGACAAAGCTGTCCAGGTAGCCAGATGGATACCTACACAGCACACTGAATTCTGAACATACTGTCTCAAAAAATAGGACATTTCCCTCAGAAAGGAATCAGAGGAAACGTTGTGATGAGAAAACAGCCATTGATATGGAAATCAGTTTACCTTGTGGAGAAGCATTTCACTGAAGTAACTTCCAATCTCGCACATGGCCACACTGAATTTCTTTCCACGACAACAGGGAAGCTGGTGGGCTGTGAGTGCTGGTGGGAGATGTAAGGCACATCATACCCTCAGCATTCAGGGGTCTCTGTCAGAGGATCAAGAGTTGCTTGACACTCCTGGCTAGCAAGAGCACACCCTGCGTGAGGACATGCTCCACGTCCACATGCCACCACCCAGCCAGAGCTCAGCAGGAGCAACTGCTCACTGCACTGTCATAAAGCCAAAACAGCACAGAGCAGGGCAGCTGAGAGAGAAAACAACTAAGTGAGAAGCAGCAACTTAGGGAGTGTTTCCAAGCTGCTCATATCCATAGTTGGACACCCAGAGTGACACTTGAGCACATAAACAAGCATTTATTTTCCTCGGGGTGACTGTGTGATTATCCAAATACAGTATACAGACATCCTAAAGAGTTTGAAAAAAATGGCTCCGAATACAAAATAATCTAGAAAAACTTTTATTTTAAAAATAAGTGTGTCACTTCATTTCCTTTCAAAACCCGGTTACCAGAAACAGGCAAACTAAGTTCAGTGAGCAGTGACCTCAGTAGCAGCAGCAACCACTGTGGTCATGGCTTTGACTGGGTCACTTACTGCTCAGAGTAACAATACTTCCAAAAAATATTTTTTTATTCAGAACTTTAAAAATAGGCTGCTGCAGAGAGGAAGAGAATCGAGTGCTGCACCCATGAGGGATGAGCAGTGAGTGAGCAAATGCAGCAGGGAGGGATCCTGCACACCCCAAGCAGCTCCCAGCAGCAGCACATAGCCAGCACACAGGGCACTCTCTCCTCAGAGCAGGGAGTTCAGGCCAGGCCTCCTGCATCCTGGATGGGTTTCTAAATGCTCCACTGGCAGTTAAAAGGGCTGTCATCTCCTCCTCTGCCTTTCTGACAGTCTGGTCCTTCATGGCTTTTGTGTTTTGCTTATTTTTTTCCCCTAGAATTGCCACATTTGATACAATACACAGTATTTTCTATGTTTCGTGTTATTAAACAAGCAAGAAGAAATATTTTTTGATTGGGATTGATTTTTTTTTTTCAAGCAAGACAGCCAAACCAAAAAGTCAATTGTTAGCACAATCATAATAGGGACAGCAGTCTGCACTCAGCATTGTGGGTTACATAACAGAGTGGGCCAATACCACATCCCAGAATTCAATTTCCACTTCCAGATTTGGTGAAAGCAGAGACCCAAAATGATATGCAGCCCTAGCCCCATAGACCTGCAAAAACCCTATTGCCTCAACATTTGATCGCAGCATTACAGCTCAGGTCCCAATCTAGTGCATACCCACATTTGCTACATGAACTTTTGCTCCCTCCCCAACTTGATTAAGAGCAAAGAAAGTAACAGATGGATCCATGCTGTTCCTTTGTAGCTGCGAGATTAACGTTTGCATTGCATCAGACTACACACACTCACACAAGGGAATACTGCTGTTGTCCTTGCAACTGGCACCTGCACTCACTTTGTCCAAGCTGTGTCTGAGGCAGGAAGTCTATGTAAGAGAATACAAATGGTATTTTGCCTCCCCCTTTTTTTTCCCCCAATAAATATATGAAATGCTTGGCATGACACTGTGTGAAAAAGGGCCGTGCCTCGGATAGCAAACTTTGCTGTGCTTTGCTGCTCCTGCCGGCAGCACTTGCCTCTGTTGTACATCACCGTGCTAAAAGGCTGTCACTGAGTACACTGTCAGTAAACAGACGTGGGCTTTTCTCTGAGGTGAGGGATCTGCATGCCAGGCTGACAGGTAGCATCAGCACCAAGACAGGCTGCGTCCCAAAACCACCCCAGCAACCCAGCCCCTGCAACTCATCAAGAAAAGAAAGCCCAGCTGCCCAGCAGGTGCAGGTACCCCCAGCAGCAGACGATGCATCCCCACAAGCCGTTGTCCCAAAGCAGCAGAGGGGAGCTGTGTCTTCACGTCCCATAGCTGGGGCCTGGCAAACCTGCAACACTGGTGGTGATGAAAAGGGCAGGTTTTGTCTGCGCTATCAGGATTAGATGCTGTGGGTGCCAAGCTGCTGCAAAGCCTCAGCAGCCAGCCCTCCCACACCCAGGCTGAATAGGGCTTTGAGTAACTCTCAGCTTTAAAAAAAAAAAAAAAAAAAAAAAGAGAGGGAGGGAGGGAGGGAGAAGCAAATAGTACATTTCTGATCAGAAAGTAGTGACATCCCTTGCAACTTTTGCTGATTTATCCAACAGTTAGCTCTCCGTTTTTCACTGCACAGCACCCACTGCTTTTACCCAGGTATCATGGCAGTTTTTGTCCCCATCCCGAATGCTGCTGCCACAGAAGGGACACGGCCAGAGAAGCCTTGGCCCCGTGGGATGGGAAGGCACCAGGCAGGGCTGTGCCCCACGCTCAGAGCTGGCACTGCTCACAGGAGGACCCGCCTGGGTGACCGCAGCTTCGGGCTGTGCAAGAGGATGGACTTCCCACACGTCACTGCGCAATCCCCAAGTTTTAACAACTGCTACCATTTATCAGGACATCTATCATACTATATCTTATGCAGCTGTTGAAAAGCAACATTAGGGCTTTCAAAACAGTTTCATCATAGGTTCATAAAAGCCTAAAATGAAATTGAAAAACAAAACAACCATATGCCTACTTGACCCAGGTTACATAAACCTGTTGTTCAGTCCAGAGGAGGGATTTCAGCATTACTTTTTAGTAAGTTGCTTTTCATATGGAAATTTCTTTTCACAGTAAAGCTCTGTATTTAATGGCATCAACATAAAAAAAACAACCCTATTTTTAGTTCCCTGATCATGGACATATAGATTTTTATAGTGTCTGCAAGCATACATTAATGTTAATTTTCCCATTCTCCTTTGTACTTCGTTAATGTCACAATCTGCTGTAAAACCTTGCCAAGTTTCTTAACTGTCATGTTAATTCCGAGACCTAGTCTGCACTCCCTGACATTTCAGGACAGAATATGGCAGTAAAAATAGATTAAAAACAGCTTATAAGTATTATAAAATCTAGAACTTTACAGATGGTGGAATTATATCTGCTGAATGGAAATTTTAGCAACAGAGAACACAATAATATTAGAATAGCCTATTGATTCCCAAGACAAATATTTTCAGAAGTAGCATAATGGTATCTGAATAGCAGGCAACACCCCCAAAAATGTAGGAAAGTTGTTTTTTCTTTTTAAAAAAGCATCACGGTGAATGTGCATATCGTGTTGGGGCTAGTATTAAGTTTCAAAGCTTTTCGCTACCATATAAATAAAGGACATAATAAGCCTCTTGATTTTATTCATGGTTAGTTCAAAGTTCACACAAATTATTTCACACAGGGGATTTGTCAGAGGGTTTTGGCATTATAGAAATGCATTAATGTACTTTAGATATTAAATGACAATGCCACATGGTAAGAAATTTGCACGAATGAACAGGAAATTAGACACTGTATTTTGGGTTTTTTCTTTTTCTTTTTTTTAAACTGATTGCTAAATAATGCACTGTTTAAATGCATACTATCCATTTCAAAGGAAAGCTTTTGCTGATTTCAGGAAGTTTAAAATCAGCTAATCAGAAAGTAATACAAAGTTAGAGTTAATTTTATTTTTTTTTAAAGGAAACTGTTTCTTTAAAAAAAAATCCTTTCCCCTTTTCTTTAAGGAGTACTTATTATTTCCATCATCCTTGTTGAGTTGTTGATGAATAGCTCACATCGTTTGCCAAGCTCCACCCTCTGTCTTTTTTCTAAACCCTTTACTCATTATTTGCTCAGTCTTTTTCCCACAGCCTAGACAGCCTGTCAAGGCAGCTTAAATAAAACACTGTATTAACATTAGGAAATGGCATTCAGTTCCCAATTGATCTCCTAATACTTTATGTTGAAATGATAATTGGTACAGTCTTCATTGAAAAAAAAGAGAGAAAAACTACTTTTCAGTCACCACAAGGTATTATCTTAGCTGATGTATTCACAACCAAACAGATACATTTTTAAAATCTCCCCATCTGCTGGAGACTGCAGTTCACAATTCTTTTCAGCTGACATAATCCAGATTGATTCGTTCAGCAGATAAAATTCAGGCCACTTCTGCCCTTTATAGGAGCAACATAATACCAGTCTTTATTCAGTAACAATGTAACATAATGGGATCGGAATGTGCAAAATGACTGTTCTTAAATTACTGTGACACACAAGGGTCCAACACAAGCTGTGGTTTAATGTAAAAAATCATTAGGCACAGATTACTAAAGTGGTCCTGCATTAACAAGGTCAAACCAAGACTGTTTATGATATTTTTCAGGAAGAAAAAAAAAAAATTGCTAATATCTAGATTATGAACACATTTTAAGAGGGAAAAAACCCTCCAGTTTATTATTATTATTACTATTTTTTAACATGAAGAAAGTCCTGTTTATTCAATGAGTGCAACTGTTAAGGATTCTATAAAGACCTTTTCTACAGGGCTAAGTTAATCTATTACACACTGAAGAACACGCACAAAAAACAAACAAACAAAAAAAAGAGGTTGTCAAGAGAGTTGCCAGAAAAAAAAATATTTTGTTGCACTGCTAAATCAAGCAAATTTTGAAGGCCATCAGAGATTATTAACCCATTTCAGCCGTTTCCTTTTGATATAACCAGAGACCATCAGAAGGAATTTAGCAAGTTACTGGCCCACCACAGGGGTTCTGCATGTATGTAAATCATTGTGACTTAGCACTACGTCCCTCATATCCTTACAAATCAACCTGTCCACACAAGAAAGCTGAAGCAAAGAGACACAGAAAATTCCATCCTTAATAGAATACTCCTTGCACTGTGAGAGTCTGATGAGCAGTTAAGATCACATAATACATGAGGTTTCTTGTCTTTGTATAGTTATTTCTTCCTCTCTGATAACAATCAAAGATTTAGCAAGTCTTACTTTTATTAAGAAATCCATTATATCTTCACTCATTGAAATAAAGGAGTAAAGAATTCTTTCCCAAACCGTAAAATAATAATAATAAAAATCTTCTGGTGCACGCCTCTTGCCTTTGACTTGGGGGCTAATGGTATGGGAATGAAACCTCACATTGCAGTCAGTGAGTATATAAAGAATATAAAGCCCTTGTGACAATGCCAATACAACGAGGAAAAGAGGATCTTGCTCAGGACCTTTCTTCAGGATTCTGCTGAATAGGTTAAATTCCCCACACTTCCCTTTCCCATTTTGACCTTGTAAAGCGTGGACACAGAATTTTGTTGCCTCTTACTACTTTGCTATGTTACTAGAGCTAGGTAATTTTTGAAATCAGTTGGTTTAATTCAAGTTACTACTCAGTTACAATGAGTATACAAGCAATGAGTGTATTTTAAACACAAGTTCATGAAAAGTGAGACCTCCCCACTTCCATGACACATCCTCATGTGCCCATTTCATCAACTGACAGAAACAGCCTCAAGAAACCTAGCTAGAAAATGACAGCTAAAAAACTAAAGTTAGCTGGAGAGGAATACAACCATCACAAAATTTAGTATAAAAATATCTAAATTCTCTGTGCATGTGGATGATGTCCACAATCTTCCAAGGGTGCTGGTGGGCAGCCAGCACCAAGAGCAAGATCTCCACCGAATGACAGCAGGTGTCCAGCGGGACTACAGCAGAATCAAAAAGTGCCTTCCTGAAATATTTTCATTTGAATAATTCCCACAATTTGCATCATTTTACAGCAAAATACTGAAATATTTGCCTATTAACTCTACCCAAAGTAGTGTGGAAAATTAATTTATGGGAGTGCTTACCATCAGTTTGTAGCCAGACCACAAAATAAGCTATGTCCCTGTCCTCTGAATAACAGATGTATTTAAATGACACGTTCTGCTAACATGAACTTCATAATCACAAAAGATTGTAGTTTTAACACGTAATGAAAACTAACGGCATAACTCCAACAATCTTGGAAACTCATTACTTCAAAATATTTACATATTCTAGTGAATTTAGGATGTCAATTTTGACTGCTCAAATCCAATAACTGAAACATATGGCCTTGAAACCTGCAATCAATATAAACCTTTTAGAGTCCAAGCTTCAAAAAGTTATATCAAATATATATTCGATGAGAAGAAGGTTAATTGAATAATTGATTACTCAGTTACAATTAAGTGCTCTTCAGATATCTTTGGGAAATACTGAGATATAATAGTGATAGATATTTATTTGTTTATTAGCTCTCTCTGATTTATAGCTATCATTTATTTTTTATTTCCTAAGTCAATTTTTACATTTATATATTTTAACAATATAGTCCCTGGTGAGAATCAATATAGAGGGCTTTTTCACCACAAGGCTATCAAAGCTAGCCTAGAAATCTATATTTACCAATTCAGCCAATTTCAATGCAGACTTCAGCATTATAAACACCTTACTAAAATATTCAGACTTTTTCTCCAGATAGTAGTTGTGTAGACAGAACATGCAATATTTGTAACAATAAAGGTTAACCAGAACTAACTGTGCTGATAAACTCTGAACTTAACAACAGTTAAGTGAAAAGATGGCCCTTGAAAAAAAAAGCAGCATGCGCTATTTGTGTGTTTTAACAAAGTACTATTTCTTATCAAAGTACAAACACATTCATGAAAGTCCCACCCCTACAGCAACTGCCAAGAGGATCTTTGGGGCATTTTAACATTGACTAAACAAGAAATCAGAGAGTTGGGTCTTCAGAACTGTCCGCGCAGAAAACTTGTGTTAACTCCTTAACAGTATTAATATTATTTAAAGTGTATTTAGCAATAGCACCCAGGTTCTCAGTAAGGGGGAGAATAGCATTGTATCAGATGCTGTGTCTGTGCACGCACACATTATTTATACATAAATACATATATAAAAAAGACCCTGTATTTAGTGACAGACAATCTAGAGGCTTGGTAGGATTTATTGAAACATACATAACTTCTCTGAAGATGGTAAGATAAAGTGTAAAGCCTTATTCTTCCTCTGCAGTAGACTTGAAGGTTTTCAGCTCTTTCCTGCATCCATCTCAAAGATAGTAGGATGACTTCCATGAAAACCTGCTTAAACAGCTTCGGGTACAAAACCTCCTGCCTTTTAAGGTACAGATCTGCATTCACTTCTTTCGCATCGGTGGCAATTCTGTACATGGTGTATAATAAGGAAAGGTACTAACTCATTAAGGAAATATTTCAAATATTTTTGATTGGTGCCTCAGATTACAGCATGTAACAATAAGGATAAAAAAAAAAAAAAAAACACTTCACATTCTCGCTGAACAATAAAATCTTATTTTTGTGAATGTCTTCCTGTAATTACAAATGTCTAAAGAGGGATGCATTTCAGGGGAGATAAGTAGCATGAGGAAGACTGAAAAGAAATAGAAATTCACATTTTCCTTTGCTTAGTCTAAGTACCTGCTGCACGTACCCCTCAATACGTTGAAAACATTTTCTGAATTATCCTTCCAAGAAAATGGGATTCCCATTAGATCAATCCAAGCTTCAAGTGACTCCACTGAATTCTCCTTTCACTCTTATTCTCAAAAAAAGCAACAGTGCCAGATATAGGACTAGATATGCATAGGATACAGTGCACTAAAATCTCATAAATTGCACTCCTTGATTTTAACACTTCTTGGATGAAATTCATCACTTAAGGTTTTGTTCACTTAATCTTCCTACCTGCCAGAGTCAGAGGTAGGCAGAACTGGGTCCTCTGAGGTCTACAGAGCTATGTGAGTTTTCAACAACATGGCTGAGAGCAGAATCTGGTCTTGTGAGGATATTATTATTTAATACAAGCTTTCAGAACAGAACATTTAGACTCTGTGGACACCAGGCATAACCCTCGTTATACACTGCACTTTATAGTATGTCAAGGGTGATGTACACTTTATGTTGGGCCTCATAACAAACTGACAGGCATTGTTGTCCATTGACAAAGCCACATGACAGCGAGGTGTCACAGACAGAGAGTGCAGATGTATTATCGCTCTACCACTTAGACAGGAATGACATCCTTTGAATCTCAAGAGACAATGTCACAGGCAAGCTAACCTTAGTGTGCCGGTTGTACGCTCAACAGTATTGACAGTCAGCAACTCCACGTACATCCATCGCAAGAGGACACTGAGGTCCAAGGACAGCAGTTTTCAGATTTCATATGTGAGGTGACGTTAATAGACAAAAGATGACTATGAACAGTATACTTAAAAAAGGAACTTAATATGCTATATTTATGTTCAATCTGATGCTTTTAATGTACTCAACGACTTTTTTTTTTTTTTAAATGTTCCATGTTCACTTGCTATACTATGGAGAGAATTATTCAGAAAGATGCACAATTAAAATTCTTTACAAAGGAACTTATCACCAAAAAAAAAAAAAAAAATAGTCCTGGCTTGAAAGCCCACAAATTAGCTTTCTTTTAAGCATGACCAAAGATAGTATTATAAGCTAAATCCTGGAAGGACACAGCAACACTAACGTTATCCACTTACTATTCTGAAGCAGGTCACATATTTTCATGTCTCAATTTACTTACACACCCAACAATATTTTTCAGGTATTCTGAACATTTTACAAAACCCACACTTTTTCTATAAAAATAACATTTAAAAAAAAAAAGTTAAACTTACTGCATTATACAGGTCACAGCACCTTGGTCACTATGCAGATGTTATTCATAGTTGCTGGTCCTATGTAAGTAGGTCATTTGGACCTACTTGCCCTTTTCAGTGATCCTGAAATATGGTGGCATACTTGAAAGCCATACAGAAATGTGGGGCTCTTCTGATAAATCACTCCAGGATCAGCTGCTAACTCTTGCATTCAGGTTGAAAAGTGACAGCTGAGTCCTATTAGTAGAGCTGGGAAATGGGAGCAGAGGGGTGGGAGGACAGGAGGACAATTAGCTTCTGCCTCTCTTTGACAGGGCCTATCCCTTTGCTGGCAGAACAAGGAAAAGTTAAGGTGGAGACAAACCCCTAAGCAAAAGCCTGGAAACAGCAGCACCCTTACTTGCAAAGGGCATTTGGGTTGCTAAGAAATCCAAAGCGTGAGAAAGGGGGAGATCACCCCAGAAGGCAGAGCTGAAGACATATTTTTTTTGCAAAGTAAGGTGAAGAAATACTCCCATACCAAGTCAGAGGGGAAAATGAACAAGTTGTGCCCTACACTGCTCCCTTCTAGGTGGCATGTCTGCAGCCCGTGTTGCAGACCTTCCATGTACATCAACCAAGGTGTTAGTGGGTGGGACGTCCACCTCAGATAAAGGCACTCACTCAGCATCAGTGCTCTCGCTCTGAAGCACTACGGCAGAAAAACACATAGCTGGGCATCACTGTTTTAGGGGGCTGGAGCGTAATCAATGCTGGCTGTACCGCAACCTGTGTGGTCTCATCATGATTTGCTCTTAACTACATACAGCCCTTCTCACCTCTGATGACACCTAATAAAACAGATAAGAATGGTTTAACTGTACATTGGGGTAGGGGGAAATAATTAGGATTTTTTTTTTCTCCAGAAAATCTCAGTGTCTCAAGTTAGTAACAAAAAGTCAGTTATTAGGTAACCAAGTTTTTTGTTCCTGTTGTTTTGAAACAAAACAAAATGAAAGAAGAAAAAAAAAAGTTAAGCTATCAAAACCTTTTCTACTGCATAAATTGTGTATGTTAAGAGGCCTGGAAACTGCTTCATGTGTTTCACCTCCTGCTGTGCAGTTTTTGTGCTGACAGGACTGAAGATAGCTTTTCTAGCTCATAATATCACAGGAAAAATGCTATATTAAACTAAGACATCTCTGATCACATACTAAAAATGTACATGTAACATGTGCATGATAAATCGATTTATCATTAGAGGCAAGTTAAAAATGTAGCTGTTTTGAGTTGTCCCAGGTTCCCCAAATGCATCTATTTGTTGAACTAATTCATACATGCCTTGAATATTCAGTATATAGCAGTTCCAAAGAACAAAGTGAATCGTGTCTGAAAACACAAATTGAATTTATCCGTGGTGAAGAACGCATGTACACACCTTTTATGTGACTGTTACTCAAACTGGAGCATCAGCTCAGGCTCATGATAGGAATTTGTGTAGTGGATACTCGACCTAAACGTGCTGAAAATTAGCAATGTTTTTGCTAAATCTCTTAAGCACAGAGTGGTGGAAAAAAAAGAAACAAAAATCAAAAACAAAAACGCACAAAAAAGCACACAACCAAACAACAAAACAAAACAAACAAATGGAAACACCCTATCCCTGGTTAATTGAACTGCACATTCCACTGAAAAAAAAGGATTTAAATGAAGCTAATTGTGAACATCCAGAAGAGATGGCAATATGGACTCTCCATTATGGATCTACCTAGTCCTTTGAACTCTAGAAAGACCCCAGAGTGCTTTTCTAAATCTTTGTCTTCAGAAGATCTTCATTCTGATAGTGTAAATGTGGACCTTTATGCTATGTTGAGCTGTATCCTATTATGTGCAAAGTAAAATCTTTTCCAGTCCAATTGTGACTTTTTCAGACTTTCCAAAGGCAAGGTAAAGTCTAGTTTTCTGTGCAAAGTAAATTAACTGCTGTAACTCTGCCTGGGAAAAAAAAAAAAAAAAAGCCATAGGAAATGATAAAAATATTTCCTAAAATGTTTGATAATAATGCATAAATGACTGGAAATAAAAGTTATCCTTGAACTTCCAAACTTCAGATTTTTCATGAGAAAATAGTCTACCAGAAAAACTTTTCATATTTAAAATTGAACAAAACTAATCTCAAATATGAAAATAGAGACCCAGTCATATTACTGCTGTTCTTTGCATCTTCTGCAAACACTACACCTCTCATCATATTGTTTGCTATACCATGTTTTGCTACTGCCAAATACAACTAGACTTATTCTTCAGTTCTCTAACGTTTCATAATGAAAAATAAAGACATTTTAATTTGAAACTAAAGAGAACAGAATGCCTTGCAAATATCACATACAGCAGGGGGACTCTATGAAATAATGATTTTCTCTCTTTCATTAGGAATGACCATGTATAACGGATTCATGGCTCCGCTTTGCTTCAGCACTTGGCATCTTGCAAGTTATTCCTGACTCATGAAAATAACACCTCTGGATTCACTTCTCTTAATGCATGAAAATCACCCCTCCTTGCACAAAGGGAATGAAGGAATTTAACCTCTGATTGCCCTGCAAGTCCATGGAGACAGTGGGAAGCCCCTCCAGGGCTGTCACATCAGACAATTTTCCCAGTGCCTGTTTCTCTGGAGAACCACATATCCAATCAGATAAGGACTCCAGCACCAAGTATATATCAAGTATCTAAAATACTGTCTGCGCTTCGGGACAACACCATGCCAGCTCCCCTCACATCTGTCGCAGTGGCTGCCACCCTTTGGTGGTGCCATGACCAGCCCACGTGCTGTCCTGACCCCTCACGGCACTGCCAAAAGGCAGCTCCCACCCTGACATGTCTGCCAGAGGAAAGACAGCAGGCAGATTCTGCAGGCAGACACGGGGAGAATTAGGAAAAAATGACTCCTGCTTATTAAGGCCGTTCTTAATTAGATTATGCTCTTTTGGCCAGAGATCTTTTTTTTTTTTTTTCCTGGTGATGTTTGTTTAATACAGTTCAACCAGAGACCAAAATTCTGTTATTTTAAATTACCAACTTATGTTGGTAAAATAAAATAATGCAGCACGTTTTCCTGTTTGAACACACAGATTAGCTACTTTTTATTATTATTATTATTATTATTTAGTTTTATTATTTTTTCTCCCCACACACACACCAGAACAAGGTTTTGGTGCAGTCACAGGATTTACATGGCTGAATTACACCTGCTCCTCCTGGCCCCGTTGTCAGGTCCTCCACGGCTCCACACCCCAGAATGGCAATCTCACAGCACTGAGAGCAGGCTAGAGAAGTCCATGCCGTGTAAAGCCACTGCTGCCAAAATAACAGTGCACCTTCTGTCCCCAGCCTGCAGGCTGTGCTTGGGGCCACCCGAGAGGTGTGGCAGGACTGGGACATGCATGTGCAGGCACTGCAGCAGGCTTACAGCTGGGTGCTGCTCCTCAAAGAACAGGGGGGAACGTGGTAGGGCAAACGTCCCTCTGTGTACTATGAACTTCTTCCCTGCGTGCTGTTTTCTCCAGGGTGGCTTATTTTCCCTGCATTAACACCAAATGTTCACTGCATATGCTGTAGCTCAGACAGGCAGACGGGATCTTAGAGATAGGCTTAGGAGTCTGTCACTCCTGTAAGAGGTACAGCAGAGATAAAAAGCTGTGAAAAGCTTCCGAGCCATGAACTACGAAGTTCTCCTAGCCTGAACACTGCAGAACAGGCAGGAACCCACTGAAGCCCTCAGGCAGGTTCAAGAGGAACTTGGTCTGATTCAGAAGCTCCAGCAGAGAGATGGGCTTCTTCCAGGCTCCGCCTTCTGTCTCGTCTAAATCCAGGAAAATCAGAAGAACTGGGGGAAATTAAAGGTTAGATCTAAGTATCAGGCAAGGACCTGGGATGTTTTTTTATTTTCTTTTAATGTAGTCTTAATGAGTTTTGCCATCCTATATCTACTGACATTTTAATAACTACTAAACCTCAGAAAGTCTCCAGAGAAGGTGCTCTGGGACTATGATGAGCGTAATATAAATGCATAGACAGACAGACATTAATAATTTCTTCCTACCGACATATGTGTATATATTTTTCCATAATGATGTAAAGATTTCAGGGTATTTTACCCCTATTCAGCACAACAACATTTACTACTATCAGTCTAATCATAAATACAATTATTCTTGAGTACTCTATTACAAAAAAAACAATAAACTAGACCTCAATAGAGATTCTGAAATTACTTAACTTTTCTTTAGAAAAATATTAAAACAGTATTATCACATCAATGAGAGGAAAAGACAGGAAGATAATAAAGTTATGTTAAACCTCCCTGTATTTACTCATGTGTGAAACAGTTATGTCTGGTCACATAATTGCAATGGTTCTGAGAAATATTTCATATTTTATAATGAACATTAAAAGAGTTTGTGGATCATTACTTTATATGAGTTCCAAAGTTATTACATAAAACCCAACAGGAATGGTTATAAATTATTTGATCCTCTAGTCTGGCCTTGGTAAACATAACATGAAGGCTGAACTATCTCAGCAGACAAGATTCATGATAATAGGTAAAGTACTTCTACAGTTAAAAGAAGAAAAGAAGAAGAAAATACCAGGGCACTTGTAAGCAAGGCTCTTAGCATTTTTTCTTCGCTGTTTCAAAGAAATCCTTTTCCGCAATGAGCTTAAGCCATTGGGGGGGGGGGGGGGGGGGGAAGCTTTGTCTAGAGCAAAAGAAAACTTGCTCACAGGCATGTTCTATCGTCTACCAATTTGGCATTATCATAACTGTGGCCCTAAAGTCATTGTCAAATTCCTGAACTTACAGCACAGTATGTGTTTAAGACACCATACGTAGCCATGAAATGATATCACAAGCAATTATTTGATTTTCAAAAGGATCCTGAAGAGCATCTCATTGAAATATGAAAAATAATAGTATACTAACAAAAATTACACACTTGACAATTATGAAGAATTTTTGTCTTCAAACTACAACTACCAGCAGCATTTTAATTAATGAGTGATCATTTGCTCCAGAGATAAAGTGTAATACTAAATGAATTCTGGTCCACTTCCTCTTCTAGCTCATTTTTGTCTCTGGCTCCTGTGCTTTGTGTCAGAATACTTTGTGGATGTTTTTGTTTTGTTCTATAGAGGTCTTCTAGGAATATTAATATGGAGAATTAATTCAGTTATGCACACAAAACATTGAATAACATTGAAAGGCGTGCAGAGATATTCTGGTCAATTTATAAAATATGTTTAATACAGATCATATCCAAGGCTCAAATCCTGCAGAGTCCCACTCACAAGACTATCCTGTCATCACAGGCACATGTGCAAAAAAACCTTTCCTTGGGAGAATTTCTGGGTTATACTTTTTGGCCCACATAGACTGAAGTCTGGTTAGGGCCACCACAATGCTCTGCCCTGCCTTAATAGCCTGCCTGCTATAGGCTTCCGTGCCCCCAGTCAGTGGGCAACAGCCGAGGACCACTGAGATGGAGCCAGAGAAGCCACCGCCGAGCTGGGCGGGCTGGGACCCAGACTGCGCAGTACCTGCTGTAACAGCATGGCCTCAGGTCTCGTGGGCCGCTTATGATAACATCTGTCTTTCCTTCCCCATAATTCCAGGAGTCTTACTGAAGCCCTAAACCACGCAGCTGTGGCGGACGAGGGCACTTCACCATCACACACCACTTAGTTATGAACGTGTCATGCCCTGCAAGTCCTCCCATCCTTGGCTGCCAGGCCTGCCCACCACACCTGGCAGGCCTGCGTCCCCTGGGATGCCCGTCCAGCTCTGCTCTGCCTCCTGCCCACACGCACCCTGCTCTAAACAGCGTACTGCTATCAGCCTCCAGTTTATGTTACTGTTTCTAGATTGCTGTATTATTTTTCTTTAGTGCCTGCATTGTAGCTAGCTATTCACTGCTAGAAGCTTTTCAAGCTGGAAGTCTATCTGCTGCCCTCACTTTTTTTCTCTCTTTTGTCTTTCCTGTGCACTTGAAGGCGCTGGGCTTTCCATTAGTCAAGTAGGTATGAAATCTATTAAATGATAGCTTCCTTCTTTCCAAAGCCTTTTATAAGGCTTTTCAGGAAATTTCAAAGAAGAGAGCCTTCCCCATGCTGTCTGGACATTTTTTTCCAGTTGGGCAGGGAGCACATTCTCTGGATTTTTCAAGTAAACATTCTGATTTTTAATGGCATCTTCTTGCATTAAAAATAGACAAGTAGTGGGATGGATACTGAAGGGTCTTACAGAAGAAGGAACCTCAAATGTGCCCTAAACACTTGTAGCTTGTATGCAGTTAATGCAGAGCTGCTATGGGACTGGTGCAGGCTGTAAGAGCAGAGGAAAGTGAAACTTGCAAGACTGTTTTGGGGATGGAACAGGTTTGTTTGAAGTACTTTGCTTTTTAAATATAATCTATTCCTCTCCGTTTTTTTCTATGGAAAACATCCCCAAACCTTCTGTGCTACATCCTCTAGGTGGTGCTAACACTGCACAGCTCCGGCTGCTCGGCACAATGAAAACATTAATTTGCTATGAGATAATTTTTGACGTAAATGTAAAATGGTGCCCATTCGAACTCAGTAATGAAGCATGGTGCATTTCTACAGCTCCTAATTTGACTAGTTAAATGACTCCATTACGTGTCTAACAGACAGAAGCAAATAATTTCTGGTCAGTTGACGCTCACTTATCCGTATCATTTTACCCTGAAAATAAAGTCTCTAATCTACAGTTTCTTTGTCTTAGTTTTTTTTTTTTTTTTTTAAATATTATTAAAGCAAACATACTTAAATAAGAGAGATTAAACCAACACAAACTAACAATTAAGGCTACAATACAGAAATCAAGTTTATGTAATGTGGGAGGATGGATAAAAATGAAAATTAAATAATAAATTAAATGACTGCTTATCTCAGTTATTTCCACCACGAGATTTGACAACATTACTATTTAGGAAAAGGAAAATGTCTTTCTCGAATTCATTGATTCTGAAAACCACTTTAAATATTGTCTGCAAATCTGCCTATAAAACTTCCCCACACAACTTTGAGAACGTTTGGAAAAACTCCTTACAGTACAGAGCAATAAAATAAAAATGTTGCCTTAATAAATATCAGGTGATGAATAATTTTGCCCTGAGGAAAAAAAATGGTTAATGCTGAATCTTAATGTTCCTCATCTAAATGCTTTTTTCTTCCTGTTAAAAACAAGTTTAGAATTAAAGCATATCACTTTACACATATTGCATGCATATTAGTGAGACACAGCTGCTTATGCCCTACTCTTAAGAGCCATATGATTAAGTTATGGGATATCAGATAATCCAAAGTCCCCTTCTATTGGTCACCTTTCTCAGACAAAGGCTTTTTAGTTTTAAGTCCATTTAATGACAGAATGTCCAATTCTATAAATGTGTGAGTAATTCCAGCAGAACACCTGTGGCTCCCTCTGCTAGAATATAGGAGGAAAGATATAAAATGTCATTACAGTAACATTCACTGTTTGACTTTAGCAAAAAATATTCACAGTCAAGGCTGCCACTCCATCCCTGATATATTCCATCATACCTGGGTTTCCATGGTCTCCAAGAAGTAAGTGTGAGCTTACACACCATATGTGGTACCATCCTCAGTCACAGTGGGGTGAGCTAAGGACAGAGCAACTATTTCCTGGTGGAAGTCACTAGTCCAGTGGGTTCATTTCCATGATAGTTTGTGGGGACAGAGGCATGTGACCCGCAACATTATTAGCAAGGGAAATACATAATAAAAGTTTTCATGCTGCTTTTAAAAATAAATGTTAAAAAAACTACTTAACGTTATTTTTATAGCTTTTTTCCCTCTTATCATTTATTTGCATCATTTTCTTTTTTGCCCCAAAGATTTAAACACTACTTGAGCAGGATTTGTAGGAGCAGAAGTTTTGTAATGACAGCAAAGAAGGACAAGCAGATTTTGGTGCATCTGATGCAATGTCCAGGAAACCTGAGTTTTCTATTGATGTTTTTGCAGGCATGACAGTGGAAATGTTATGACCCAAATCTAACTATGGAGAGTTACATTAAAATTAATGGGCTTCTTCATAGTAGCCATTCTTCAAACAGAATAAGCATTCAAGGAGTTAGGGTTGGATTTACAACTAAAATATAAAGCTCAGTATCGATGTTCAATTTCAGCAGGGGTGATTTTAGAGAGCGTGCTTAAAGCATCCGTGCATCGCAGTCACTGCTGTTCTCGAGGAAGGCAATGGCACAACTCCCAGTTGACTTCAATGAGAGGAGGAGCAGACCCTGAATGGAATAAAGGAATGGAGGAAACAACTCTATACGGAAATGGCAAACATTCAAAGATGAGTTCATATCAGCAGAAAATACACATGTGGCCTGGCAAAAATACACGAAGGGTCAAAGAAACAATCTCTGTCCTGGGGAATCCAAAATAGCGAGGTGGAGGAGAATGTGCGGTCTGGGGACAGGACAGGGGCCTCGGCCTCCAAATGCTGGGCATGGTGTCTCGGTTTGTTGGGGACCAGGCCTCACACAGGCCCCAGGACGAGACGCAGGCCAGCAAAGTGGGCACCAAGCAGCATACCTGCAGCCCAGGTGGCAGCTGCCACGAACGCACAGAGGAGCCACACAGCCACCAGGGACTAGAAAGGTTAATAAATGAGACGAAGGCGAAGCTGGAAAAATGTATGTCTTCGAGTATCTGAAGTGCAAACCAAGCTGCCAAAGATGGGATGCCTGCCAGAATTCATAAGGAAAAGGCAGAGGAAAGGGGACACTTTAGCAAGTATCTGTGAAACTTGTTTGGAAGCAGAGCGGGTACCAAGGGGTGGAAGACTAATGCAACACCTATATTTAACAGCTCTAGGGAAGATCAAGGAAATTAAACACCAGTCAGCCCGATGTCAGCAGTGGGAAATATATAGGAAACAGTAACCAGGGACAAAAAAGGGAAAGTTATGATTTAATTAAAGATATTCAGCATAGATTCAGAAAAGGGAGATCATACATAACAAAACTAATAGAATATTTTGAAGAAAAAAATAATCCCCCAAAGCCCCCAAAAGAATTGAAGGAAGCCACAAACATGACTTACATAGGCCTTATGCAAACTAACACTGTACCATCCCCTAACAGGCTCCAATGTCATAAGTTGGGATGAGAGGCTGAGCTAAATAACACATAAGCAACTGGACCTGATATGAGGGCACACGCTCAGAGTGTTAACATCAGGAGATGAGAGCAATGGGAGACGATAGCTGCTGTGTCCCAAGGATCACCAGCAAAGCTGATTTTATTCCTCTTCTATTTCAATGACATGCAAAAATGGGATGAAATTTATTCAAAGTAGAAAATGGAGGAGAAGCTGCAGACAGTATGAAGGGAGAGTATATAAATTTAAAAAAAAAAAAATCAGTCTGCCTTTTGGTGATCAGGGAGAGTGATGTGATGCAATACAATAAAGAAAAAAACGTCAAGTAACCATGTGGTAAGAGCAAATGGAATGCAACACTCAACACTCTCCTATACAGTGACAAGAGGGGCAGAAGCATGGTGAATATTTAGAAATTAAACTCTAAAATCTTCAGTGGAGGACCCAATGTCAGCATAAAAAGAAGCAGAGACATTTCTGACATTTCCAAATGGGGGCACAGAGTATGAAATCATCCCTACAGTGTGTAATGGGATACTGAGAAAATATTTTTAAGTCTGTCCCCTAACCGACTATCTTTGCCATTAGACACGTAAAGAACATCCAAAAAGCTGAGTGACAAAATTATCCCCATGAGTCCAAAACAAACCAGACAAACATTCTTTAAGAAAGGAGGCAAGGAACACAGACCTGCTGAAGTAGTCTCAAGTTACAGTTGTATCTAACAACAAGTGGGCATGAGCTGGAGCTAAGGAAAAACAGGCAGTAGTGGAATTTAAGTGGAATTCCTTTACACAGAGACGATAGTCCCTGTCACATGCAACCCGGGGCAGCATTAGCAATCTGTGCAAAAATACTACACTCCAAGTCATTTGGGGGAAAAAAAATAAATAAAAAAAATAAAAGTGAGATGAGGATGTCCCTGGCTTTGCATCCTTCCGTACTTAGAATTACGTGAGCCACTGCTCAAATGATTTACTGAAATACAGACTAATACTGTTGTCTCATGGGCCAGGTAAGTGGCATGAGGTGGAATCACTCTGCAAGAGCCCATGCATGTAACGTGAAGGCAAGCTGCTGAGATCCATGCATGAGTTGGGGCATGCACAATGGTGGTAGGTGTTTTTGGTTAGTTGGTTGGTTGTGTTTTTTTGTTTGTTTTATTATTATTATTTTTTCAAAGCCAAAACGCATCCAAAAAAAAAAAAAAGTTAAGGGAATGTTCTTGATTATGTTGTTTCTATCATAGCAGGTCTTATGAACCCAAAGTTACCAGAAACGAGAGGCTAGAAATCCTGTTTCTCAAACTATTTCAGAAACAAATGGGATTTATGTGCAGCAGCATGGCTACAGGACAGGTGTCATTAAAGTCCGGTGGGCAGGAGCTAAAATGGCACCTGGTTTGGGAAGAGAATTATCTTCAAGTAACCGCAGCATGTGCTTTCCCTGGGCTTCACGACACATCCTTAAAAATGATGTTTTTATAGCAGAAGCCCCAAGAGACATCTAACTACAATGTCACCCTCTGCAAGCACAGAGTAACAAATACTAGAAATATATAGACTGCACGAGTAAGGCGTGGATCAATAGCAAGGAAACAGGGCAGAGACAAGCTTGGGGCAATCCAACACAGCAAGGACTTTGCGTTACAGGTGCCTTGTGCCTTGGGATATAGCGGGTCATCTCTGAACTGGCAACGGGGGCACACAGAGACCTCTGCAGCAAGGAGGGGGAATGAGGAGGCTCACTGGCAGCCAAACGCTTGGTAACTGGCTACCCATGATTTGGGTGAGTGCATGGCATAGGTCTGTTTTGTTCACAGCAAAGCAGGCATCTCCTCAGTCTGCACTCCCACTGCCCATCCTGAAACAGACTGGCATGAAGATACAGCCATGGGAACGCATTCAGTCATGTAAACAATTCTACACTTCAATTTACAACAGAGTCGAGCAAAGTGCCCCTTAATTACAACCAGACCCTTGAATGCAAGGTGTGTACAATGAAAACAAAGGGTTAAAATACCTGTCTGGGTTTTTTCTTGAAAATCAGTTACTGAGAATCATCTGTCAGTAAGACAAAATTAATTTCTACATGTAAAGTTGGGGGGGAAAAAAAAAAGAAAAAAACAACAAATTTAAATATTATATGGTATTACAAAAAATGTTCATAAAATCCTATTGTTAACGATGCATGTTCACCTTTCTAATACTCAAACTAGCTAAGATTATTAAACCCAATTTGCCATAATCAAAAAGGAGAGGAAATAAAAAGGATTTCTTTTATTATTTTATTTGACTTCAGAAGCTTTTTAAAAAGCCTTCCACAAATTACAGTAACTTGCAAAATTCACTCATGTTGTTGAACACTGTCAGAAGGCTGGTGCTGCAGAAATTGCTGGAGTTTAACTGTTAGACTTTTATGCTTAACAAAGCTAGTAAATAGAAGCCTTAACCACTTCATTCGCTCAAATCAGGGCAATTATTGTACTGTTCTCTTGCAAGTATTTTACTAATTTATGCAAAGTTAGTTTTACATATATATTAAATCAACTACTGGTAATATATTAAGTAGTTTTTTAAGTGTAACGTGAATATAGTTCTGTACAGGAGCTTTAAGGCCTTTTTTGGAGAAGGTTGTATGTGTTTACATTAAAAGGACTCTCAAACTTTGGCAGCAGATACTCGCACGAGCTCCCTGGAGCAGAGCACAAACCTCCCGTGCTGCCGGGGCCAGCGAGCCGATGCCCGGGGCAGCGCCTGGCTGCCGCGGGAATCAAAGGCAAGAGTGCAGGAAACCACCTCCCACCTCCAAAAAAGAGATTAAAAGGGAAAAATCCTGGCCAGCATACTATGTGGAGTGCTGCCTCCAGCTGGAATGATTCTTAAATTAATTATTAAAAAAAAAAAAAAGGAAAAAAAAGAAGCGTCTGGCTGTAATAGAGGCATGGCATTTGCATTATCTCCTCAGCTGCTGCTCAGTTTAGCCATTTTCAACTCATCTCTCCACAAGAACAATGGCATGACTACAACGGAGAAGATGCAAGCCTAGCCACGACTCTGCCCTTGCACTGAATGGCTCTGCCCTGTTTGCTTTTTCTTTTAATGCAGGATATTTTACAGCTAACCCAATTTCTCTTCTCCCCAAGCCACCAGCATGAGGGTGCTGCATCCGATATGCCTGAGCTTTTGTACTCCCTAACAGTACGGGCACGGACCTCACTGTGTCCTTACAGACCTGGCCAAAAGCAGCAATGGTGCAACCAGGTCTGTGATGGCTTTGTGCTGCCCTAGTGGGGCATGCAACATTGACAGCCTGGTCCTTGTGAGGCTCAGCCTGAACACCAAAAGCTAATAGGATTTTAAGAAGCAAGTTCAGCAGAAGCTGGCTACATTCATTCCTGCAAGATGCTGCTGGGTGCCTCAGTTAGAGGCTGAACGGCTTCTTTATTTTGGTTCAGTAAAAAGAGGGGTCCTCAGCATCATGCAGAGCAAGCCCCTCAGATTCCTGCCTCAGGAACAATTCCATCCAAACCCTGAATATAAAGAGCTCTTATTGTTAAACAGGTATTTAAAAAAAAAAAAAAAAAAAAAAAAAAAAAGATTGAAGAGAAACTGAAATTAGCAAAAAGCTTTTTTGAATCCCCAAAGCTTACAAAAATGCTAAATACTGCCCCCCACTCTGACAATGCAGACTGGCACTGATGGCCCAAACCAGGCATCGTTGCAGTGCATCGCCTTACAGCTAGAAGAAAAAGGCCCAGACAGATCCTCTGCTGTGACAAATGCGTACAGTTTCAAGATGTTTCCTGAGGATGTGACACCTCCATTTCTCCTGCCATGCTTACAGATGATGTTTCAATTACTGTCCAGTGTTGAATGCCTGCTGTCTAAAAATCCTCTGCTACCAGGTGATCTACTAGATATGGTTAGAAATAACCACAACTACCAGCCTGATAAAACTCCACTTCCCTCACTGCATATGCAGGTCTTTGGCAGTCCCATTACATACTGGGAAAACTGACTTTCACAACAGAACCTACCCACCCAGATCAGTACAGTAAGGCACAACAATGGGTTCGCTACGGAAAATAACCAAAGAAAGCCAATAAATAAATAAATAAATAAACATACTTTTTTTTCCCCCCGCCAAAAGGAATGAGTTAAAAGAAGCCCAGTGTCACGAGGCGCACCAGAAACATGGCACACCTCATGTGGCAGGGCATTTCTGAGGAAGATTCCCCTCCCAGTTGGCTGGGCCCCCAGGGCAGCAGAGCTCAGCCCATGGGCACCCTGCCCCAGAACCAGGTCAGCAAATCACTTGTTCTTCTGGACACAGTCTCCTTGGCCAACAGAACTGAGACTGCAAATTGCTGCTAATAATTGGAAGGAAAAGTGTCTTTTATTGAAGACACGAAGAAATGAGCTGGGGGAAATACAGAAGCAGAAAATGGGAACTGGTTGCCAAACTGGAAAAATCAATTATTCTACTGAACAACAGTAGTGACAAATATAGCTGCCTCTACTCCCTCCTCCTCCTCCTCCATTGAACAAATTGTTAAAAGAACCAACAATCTGTTGAACGACAACCCCCGGCATGGTGTCATCATTTAAAAAGTGAACACAGAAAAGGTCTTGTTAAAATGGAGCCACAGAGCTCCAGACACAATTTGGGATTCGCCCTTAGTGAACCCCTGTGTTCGTTTTGTTGAGTTGCGTTTAAAGGAGCCATTCTGAACTGGGTGTTTGATAATATCAATGCAAATAAATGCTTGAAAAGCACCCAAAACAGTCCAGATCATGACTATCGTGTTTGGACTCATTCCATCTAAGAACAAATTCCCACAGTCAATTAGCCCCCCACCTAAGATCTTCTTCACTTGGCTTTTTTTTTTTTTAAAGCATATACCAACATTGTCTTTCATCCAATTATTGTACTTTTAAATGCAAAATGAGGTTTCAAAACCAGCAGATAAATGCTTCTGTTCAAGCAGAATGAATAAAAACCTGGTGGTGACATACCGGATTGGCAGCATTACGAAGCAGGGTCCTATGGGTTTCTTTTGAAGAACTGCTCTTGCATTAGCAGTGTGCAAAGAAAATGGTGGGATTTTTTCTTCCATGCCATGTTGGTACATTAGAGGAGCATTTAGTGAAATGTGAGGTCTCTGTAAGGCAAGGCAGCAGCGCATAGGCTAAGGCTTTGCTCGTGCAGGGCAGCTGCTGGGACCAGGCTACTTGAAGGGCCATGGGGAGTCTGGAGGGAACATGGGTGCCTGCACCTGATATGGTGCAGCAGTGGGACCATACCTTTTCATTTCTTTAAAGAGATTTTACATCTTTAATGTTAAATGGGTGATACGGTAAAGATAAGGGATGCAATACCGAAAGACAATGAATACTTCCAAGAGAAAACAGAGAAGTGATCTGCCACACCAAGAGGAGACCATAACCAAAGCACCATCACAATGGTTGCTGCTCTGGCCAACTCAGGCCACCCCATCATGATTATATTTATTTATTTATTTGTTTTAAACATTTCCAGCCTGTGGCAGGCGGGTTCATGCATCTCGGCTAATAAAGTAGGATCTCATGTCAAGCTTCAAAGCTATCTTAACACTTCCACACTCAGGGACTTACTACAAGGGATGTACCCATGCCAGTATGCCTTTGGTTGCTAAACTGATAAAAATGAATAATGCTGGACACCATTTTTCTTTCTTTTCCTCATCAGCTGAGTACATTAAAAAAACACACTAAAAATCTAAGAATCTTAATAGCTGCTGAGCATTCAGCAGATGGTACCATCTAGACCCATCGAATTCTAGGCCAAGCAATCTAAATCCCAGTTGCAGAAAAGAAATAAAATTTAATAGTGATGAATAGGGGGGCAAGAACAACACTTAGAGAAGACTGAGGGGATCATCCATTCCTTAGACTTGGAAAATAAGGGGCAGTTGCTATAATTCATGGCAGGAGATCTGACCAACATGCCAACAAAAAAAAAAATTGATTCTGACTCAATCCATAAAAATTCCATTTCAGGGGTCATGTCTGACTTACAGGAAGATAAAGAGAATCCAAGTCAGGCCTGATTCTGCATTTGCTCCATATGAAAAAATATGTAAAACACTAAGCCTTGGAAATGAAACCAGTTTCCAAAATATTTATACTAAGAAAGTGTGCCATGGCCGAGCCATGCACAGAAACTGCTGTTTTCTCTTAATGTTTTTAAAGCTATTTTTTAATTCTTTCTAATGAGGAGAGCTACTTTACAGGGAGGAAAGCGCAGGGGGAAAAAAAAAAAAAAGAGAGAATGATTCCTGAGTACAAAGTGCAATAAAAGGCTGTATATGCTTTTCATGTAAGCATACATTATGCCTTCCATATTGTTTAAATGTGCTCATCACTGAGCTACTCTACATGTAACTAAATTACAAATGGCTCAACGCTAACAAAACATAGCAAATTAAGACAGAATCAGGTCAGACTTCTGTTTGAATTATCTGAGTCTCTAACCTGGTGCAGTATTTGGCCTCAGTCAAAAATACATTAAATACACACAAGCTTATATATACATATACATATGTAAGTCCATGAGTGTGTGAACAAACACATAAAAAAGGCAAAAAGTGCAGGAGCTGGAATTTGTGTGTCATAGAGTATACTGGCAGGGGATGAGGGAACAGGGAATGGTGGAAACAGGACATATTTGGACCAAGATTCTTTCACTATACAGTCAAGTCCATTAAAATAAATAAATAAATAAACAAACAAATAAATAAATAAATAAATAAATAAATGTTGGGATGCAAGATGAAGCATTTGCATCTTTGGATATCTGATTTTATTTTGACACCAGGCAGACAGACACCTGCTCAAATACTCAGAGGCTGTTTGAAATTGTAGACAGAAATCTATAGGTTCAAAATAAAGAACGCTAGAGGCAGTGATTAGCCTAAAAGGTTCTTTGCTAGGAGAAGATATTGATACTGTACATTAATGAAAGCCTGGACCTATCACCTGCTGTAATAATTATCATGCTAATATGGGGGGTTGCCTCAGTTTGTGTTTTTTTTTTGGCATTCCTATTATTACCAGAAGCTGCAAATTCAAACGCTATATGTGCAGCATAATTTATTTCTTTTGCACAGTATTAAGGTGAGAATCTTTTCATTTATGTTTGTAATTTTTTGCATTTTCACTTTTAAATTTCCTTTGACTAGGTGAACCTCAGGCTATAGAAATGCACACAGGCATTGTAGCTACACAGATATGAGCAAACAAATTTCTTTTTTACAAGAAATACATAAATACTAATCCAGTTTCTATGCAAAATGTAAAACTTCACATGTTCTGTTCAAGCTCATTACTGACTAGTATCTTAAGCTTGTCAAGTGTTTTAAAGGAGCTTTCCAAGAGAAGTTTGTAGTTAAGCATATGGTAAGCTCGTCCAGTCCATATGACTGGTTGAGCATCGACCACTACTGTTGATACAGTTTCCCTCAATATTATGACAGTATTTGTCAATGAAAATTAAATTGCTGTCAAACTTTTCCCACTAAACTTACGGCACAACACTCAGGGAAAGCCAGCTTCATGACTCAAGCCAATAAGTCCTCTTCTAAATACTCCTCTATTTTATCCATTTGTGGAAAGATCCCTACAGATTTATTTCTGATTTTTGCAATAGCGAATAAAGGCTTTCCAGTCCCAAGGCAGCCAGGTAAATTTTATACATTATTTTTAACCAATTCTGTGTAAACATATTTATTGTGTTTACTGTTTTTTGTTGTTGTTGTTGTTTTTCCTTACATTATATGAAAAAATAACCCACAAACACCTGCCGCATTATTTGGGCAATCTGCAACTGCACATGCATTTACATACAGCAAAAATGGATGACTGCGCAATGCTGAACATGAGGAATCGTATGTAGATGTAACAAGTTCTGCTCATGTATACAAATACCCGTTTGAGTGCACATTTTGGGGGTCAGGGAGAAAACATAATGAGAAAAAAAAAAAAAAAAAACTAAAAAGTCCTAGACCCAACAGTTCTAAAATGCTAATTATTTAAATAAAATTTTACTATCTTCAAAATAATTCAAAGGAGTTAGTTGGTGAAATGTTGCATGTTTCAGAAAAAAAAAAAAAAAAAGAAATCATAAAGAAACATGCAGCATATTTGTTTTTTCAAATGCTGAGAAACAATCCCTACAAATAAAGTACTTTAATATTTTAATAAGCAATTATATAAAGCAGGACTATTTCTTGATCAGCCTTACTTAAACCTCCAAAACCTGCATTATAGCCATTTATAGCATTTTATATCACATAAAAAAAAAAAAAAAACTAAAAAATAAAAAAATAAACAGAAGATGCTAGCAATGAATAAACAGTTCAGGAAGAAGTATATTCAGGGATATACCAAGAATAAGGAGGCATTAGTTACAGTCAGCAATGAGAGACAGTTACCACTTTCATTCGGTATTTTACCATCTCCCTTCTCCACATGAATCTTGACTTAAGCAACCATTGTAGGAAAATATTTTTACTGTGCACATGATTTATAGGATCGATTGGAGTTGTGCTTCTTTGTTACTGTTCTACGTGCCTTCCCTGATCACACTTCTCATTAGACTATGCCACCAGCACCTCAGGACCATCAGATCTATGTATTCACTGAAAACTGCAGCACTGAGTTTTAGAGACTGCCCCCAATGCTGTTGTGCTGGCACCTGGCAGTAGGCCTGAGCAGGCCCCACCAAGGACATCGCAGGGACACAAACCTATTCTGGGTGGCTTTCAGAGGCTTTAAAAAAAAAAAAAAATCCAGGCAGGATATCCCTCCTGGTGGGGATGGGAGGTGCATTGTGTCTGTTAAGCAGGTTCTCAGTATTCTCAGTATTGTCCAGCTTAAGCTGCGGCTATAGGCCGGACAGCCTTCCAAGCTTGGAACTAGGTGAGGTGGCTCCAAAACCAGGGCTCACCTTGCCCTGGGACTTTTTATGTGACTCCTGTTGAGTTATTAAACTAATGCTGTTCAAACAGATGGGCACTCTTTACATCCAAATGCAGGAGCTAAATATCTTACATTTCCATGTTCTTTGACAATGAGGGACCTCACTTAGATCTTTCTACTGTAACGGATCGATATATTTGAAGACTGCTGTGGTGAAAAAACAGAAGTCAAGACATTTTTCACTTTTTTTAATCTAAGGCTGTGGAGAGACATATCAGAAGCAGTACAGCTTTTCTCCTTTTGGGATCCCTTTATAAGGGATCAGGGGAAAGTGCTCAAGGTCATTGGTTTCAGTGTTTTTGACAAAATTATTTGTCTGCTCTTAAATTCAATGGGCAATTTCAGTTGCAGCCATTTCCCAAAACCTAAATTTGGCAGTTTGTAATACTTAGTCAGTCTGTTGGGAAGGCAGCAACATCCCAAAAATACAGATATGGAATTAAAATATGGAGCAGAACAAGGAGTCTATTTGTCTCTTACACGGAGACGCATACACAGAGATAACTCAGATGGAAAAAGGGATATAAGAAGAATCCCAGAAATGACGAGCACACATTAAGCATCATGTTTTAAAATGAGATATTTCTTTGAGAAATTATTTGCGACTCAAATCTCTACCTTCACAGTACACGGCTACACAGTACATGGCTTGGGCATGATGAGCAATTGGAACAGAGATGAGCTGGAGACTCTAGCAGAGAAAAATGGGAGAAGGCTGATACATATCGATGTTCAAAGGTGATAATGTCACCCTGGCCCATCACCATTTCCGTACATTGATGGTGGAATTTAAGTCTCACTCTCGTATCGAGTACACAAAGAGGTACATCTTGGCAGTATAACAAAAGCCAATGTGGGTGGCAAGGTAGCTGCAAATTTAAGCATGAATGCTCTGGATGTGGGGGCTTGCACCTGATTACCAGATGCTTCAAGCAGATGGCCAGGGAGAGGAGAGAACAAGGCTCGTGGTTGCTTTGATAGGGTTACAAAAAGCACCAAAACCAGAGAACAGGAAAAAAAAAAAAAAAGAAAGCTTCCCTGACTGCACAAGTTATCAGATCAACAGGTCCACCGAGATATGGCACACTCCACGCCTGACTTGAGAAGCGTATCCCTGAATCAGGCTGGTGATTAAATATCAGTAGCAAATCTTACAGAAATGGGGTTCGGGAAGAAGGAACAAAACAAACCAAAATAATAATAATAAAAAGGTTTCCACTGTGTAGAAAAGGAAGCTTCTATTTGAGCACAGGATACTATCGGGGTTTTCCTCTTTGGAGAGTTCCCCCATTAGGGAGCTTTGAACGGATGTGTTGTTTGTTACATGTGGGAGTCAATATACACTTTTCTGTGGGACTGTGAACAAGCTCTTCTGCAAGCCACCAGGAGTGCCAGGGCTTGTAACAGAAAACCATTACACAGAAAATTGAAGCTCATTTCATTCACTTTTCTGGAAGACTGTAGCAAGGTTTTGGGAAACCTTTCAACTTCATATGTGGTAAAAACTGAAGAATTTGGTTCTGTTTTGCCCTGACAAGTAACTAGACAAAATTAAGCTACGCAATCCACCTTAACAGTTGGGTTAATATCTGTGTAACGGGATGTCTGATCCTCTCTCAAAACCATCTGACCTGTCAAAATGTGGGTCTGGTTGTATTGGGGGCACCTCCAAGGACACTCACCAGCCTCCAGAGTACCTAATGGTGCAGCAGGGCAGAGTCTCATGGTGCTGGCTTAACCCATGGCTGCCTGCTGACCTGGAATCATCAGAGCTCCTCTGGTCAGGTTTCTCAAGAGTTTCTCAGGTTTCAGCCAGGCATCTTGACTAACATCCTACTCTGATCCCTGCAACCTGTCAGCTTTGCTGCCCAGTGTTGTTGCAGTTCAGCTTTTTATCCTTCACAACCCCATCCCAGTATTTCAGAGGGGTGCATAGGCTGCTCCCCACACACACCATGAGTGGCTGGGCAGGTTCTTCCATTCCCACACGCTACAGAACCATATGGCAAAGCTATAACCAGTTCTGCAGTAATACCTAGCACCTAAATACAACATCCACCTCACCCACCATGCTAGGTGGCAGGTCCAGGTCCACATTCAGAAATAATATCAGATTTACGGTGCCAACCTCTGCAAGAAGCACATCTACGCTAGGATAACAGATGTTTGATTCAACTTGCTCAGTGCAGTCAAAATGTATTTTAATGTGCTGTATTTAAGGCACAGTGCCCTCTGCCTTCTCAGGCAGGAGAGGGGAGGCAGGGCATAGGGAAGGATCCCACCGACCGAGGCCACTCCTCACCCATGTGCTAATCACTGCGGTGCATCCGCTCAGCATCACTTTTTCCTTCTGCACAAATAATTAAGAAACACCTGTGCTCTTCTCATTCAATAATGCATGTTTCAAAGAGAGATGCTCTTTTAAGCTTAGACTATTTTCTCTTACTGTAGTTCAGCTGACAAAATAACAATGACTCATTTCACCGAGGATGCAGAAAGAAGGGAGGGGAGAGGCTATCAACCCTACCATTAAAAAAAAAAAAAATCAAATAAATGTTACTAGGAAAAAGAAAAGAAAAAGAGAGAGATAGAAAGCAACCTTAGCATTTATCTCCTTCAAAATGGCCGGTGCCCCCATGCAACTTTGAAATCTGAATAAACTCCTGGAGGTGACTCTTTGCCAACATTCGCTCCTATGCCAGCTTTCTCACAAACGAACAGCTTGTATCTCCATGAAAACCAATGGATGGAACAAATTGTATTAAATTATGTAAAATGATACTAAAGAGCACAATCTACCAGTAAAAAATAAATAAATAAAAATTGGAAAATCTTGTTTTTATAAATTTGAGAAAATTGTAAGAGATTATTAGGAGGGGGAAATGTTAAATTTTTATTGCACTTAAAGGGATGTCTCTGGCTTTGAGCAGGAAATGAGATTTATTCTCTCATAGGTCAGACACATAATTCCTTGGTGCCTTTGACACCTGTGAGTTATTTAGCCTTCCTCATACTTTAGCATGTAGAGAAATTCCATCTCTATGAAGCTGAGTGTAGCCCTGTGACAGTCTCAAATTGTCCCTCCCCATCACACGGTAGGAGCTGTCAGTGCGTATTATGTATCCAAATTTCCTTCCACTTCTCAGAGACCCTTTTTGGAGGGGGAAGAGGATACAAATAACTGTAATTAGCACCAAATTTGCTATATCCTTAGAAAATGATTAAGGATGCTTTCAGCACCTTTTGGGGACTTTTGTAATTTAAATATACTGCCATGTCCATGCAAAGAACATTCCAGTAACTTTGCCTGAAATGGGTTTTAAATTGATGATTTCTGAGCGTGAGTCAGTTAAACCAAAAAGATCTGACTATTTCTGTATTCAGGGCGGCACAGAGGGTGAGGCTGCAAGCGCATTTGGCTGGCGCGGAGACTTCCAGCAACACGGCATTGGCATAAAACGGGGAGCCGTAACCCGGGGCTTTGTTCCGGCAGCGCAGACCTGGGGCTGCCACACTGTGCGGCCGCATGGAGTCAAGGTGGGCTTCAACCCATGAGCCCGTCCCCTGCTGTCAGATGGGGACCGGCCACCGAGTGCTAGCTCCTGGCAGGGACCCGCGGCACAGCGCAGCGGGGGCATCACAGAGACTGGGCCCCACCTGCCCCCCATGTGGCTGGCATGCAGGGTGCCAAGAAATGGAGAAGGACGAGCCAGATTCAGTTTTCAACCAAAGAAGCAAAGCCATTCATCCCATTTTAAAATCAGTTTTAAAATAAAGGGTTTGTCTGTATGTGTATTGTTTTTTTCCCTTTATTTTCTCTCTTTTTTTTTTCCCTCCCCTTTCTTCTCTCCCCTCCCTGCCTTTTCTGTTGCAAGACCCTGAAATGAAGACTCACAATTTTTGGCTGCAGTAGATAATTTATCCCACAACAGCATTAACTGAGTGTTCATCTAAATCTTCCTAACCTAGCTCTGGGAAGGTATTTTCGTGACACAAGTGAGGGTTACTTTAACTCTCAGTACTAACCCATAGCTCTCCACTGGATATCTTTGCAATCCTAAAGAAAATAATAATAATAATTAAAAAAAAAAACACACTTCTGCAGCCAGTAAAGAACATACAAGAACTGCTCAGCAGGACAAATGAGCATTGTAGCTTCCATAGTCACATACGCCATGGGGAGCCCCAACTAATTTCCACTCTCAATAGAGCTTATACAGACCTGGAAGCTTAAAATTGTTCCTGTCTTTCCATTGAATAACACTGGGCTCCTGTAAAAAAAAGGCACTCCTTTCCTGAAGGGCAGCAGGAATTTGGAGGCCTCGGGGCTGCAGATGGAGAACTTGCTCTGCCTCTTCTCTGCACTGTGGCTGCCGAAACCAGATACACGCAGTAACACCCAGGGGCTTTCATGTCCCAGCACCTCTGTCACCAGGAAAGAAGAGCCCACCCGAGAGCACCGAGGTGTGGGAGCCGAGGGCAGGGTCTCCCTACAGGAGATGACTGTGCAGCTTCTATTCCTGCAAGCAGGTAGTGCTTAAAAGCTGGCCTCTAAGGGTTAGCATCCTGACTTTACAGATATATTTTCCCTGTCTGTGCTAACCAGTTGCCACTGACAGCCTGCCCTTGTGCCTTGTGGCAGCTGGAGTTGCTACACTGGCAGCATCTCAGTGTGGCATCAGGAAATTTTAAATAAAAACATATACAATGTAAAAATAATTTTCATAAATTCTGGAAAAAAAGTGCAAAGCTCCACGTGCTAAAAAAGCATCCTGCTAGAGAGACTATTTTTAAAAAGGCTATTAGGAGGTGTGAAAGCAAAGCTATTATGTTTCTAAAGAGAGGTACCAAATGCTTATTTTTTTCCTAGCAATGAATTGTGAGTGACCATTTCTGACAGACAGTTAGCACAAGGTCACTGCCAGTCTGCGGGCCAGCACAGCCTCCCGGGTGCAAACGGGGAACTTTGTGTGTTCCAGTGACCAAACAATTGAGAAGAAAATTGAACTTGCCTAAACAATGTTGGTTTACATCGTCTGAATGAAACCTGATCCAAGCTGCTGTTTTCTGGGTTTCTCTTTCATCCCTCTTATACAGCAGGATAATTTGATATGTTTTTTCATCATTAAAATCCAGCAGCTATTCTACTTGCGTATTTTTTCCATGTGGTAAATTGAGAGAAAATAAAGTATAATAATAAAAAAAAAAGACAGGGAAAATATTTCCTTTCCCTCTGTGTGACTCCCACTACAGACAATGCAAATCCCACAGCACGTGTTTGCAGGGAAATCAGAGCACACTCAGGTATGGAAGCACAAATTCATCTAGTCTGAATGATTAAACCAGTAACAGTTATAAACAAGGAGCTTTTCATCTCACTGGTTTGGGGATGGGTTAGTGCTTTCCTCCAAATAGTCTTCAAGTAGTTTATGCTAACCAAAACACCCCTCCAGAAACAGAGCCTGGCAGTGACCAAACAGGCAAGAGCATCCCTCCAACTGGGAGAAAGCAGCACACAGGAGGAAAGCAAACTTAGCGGGATGGTGCCAGTGTCCCAACAAGCCAGCAGGCACCACAGATGCCTTTCTGTCCTTGTACAACTTGTCGGTTCATTTTATATCCAATTCGCAACAGAAGTCGTGCAGAAACTCCTTCTTTCTGCTTTAATCCCCATAATTTTAACTATAAATTATTTACATTCCTTTTAAAAATTTGACTGTCTGGTCACAAAAAAATAACATTTAGATTTGCAAGGTTATTAAAAAAAAAAAGGACACAAAACCGTTCTTCAAGAAGCTTTGAGAAAGCAAATTTTGAAGGAGATGTAGGACTGCTTTTTTTTTTTTTTTTTTTTTTTTAAAACCAGTTGCCCATTTTCACCTCATGTTAGGAGACCTGTGCTTCCATTTTGTGATGCTTTCTCCTCCACGAAGGCATATCTGTGCATGGACCTTCACTGACTGCCTGAGACCCAGCTCCCAAAGTACCAGGACAGTTTCCCTGCTCCCCATCAAAGGCTGCTCACTGCACTGAGAAGCCTTTGAATAAGGCCCACAGTCTGCAGCGAGAATGCAATGACATCCTTAATTTGCTTTCGCACCAGCTTTTTTTTTTTTTTTTTAAATATGAAAAGCATTTTTCATCATTACCATCTCCATTTTCATTCACACATCTTTTTCATTATTTTTTATCAGTTAATCTAAAATGATACACCAAGTGCTACTTAAAAAGCCAGTTTAATATTATTTCTTAGAAGGAGAAGATCTGACTGATTTCCCTCACACTGGTGTTGATCAGAATTCACCTCCATGAAGCCATTGGAGTTACGTTGGTACAAAAGTGATATAAATGAGATCAGGATCAGCTTACAGGTGTTAGGCAACAGGGTACAAGAAACACATTCAAATAAATTCGTACATGTATAGCACGCTATACATGTGTCACAAGTGCTATTTAAGCATGCAGCAGTGAATGAATAAAAGAATGCCTTTTTAAAAAACAATGACTTAAATGTCATTGCAAAACACCACAGGAGTGATTGTTTTCTCTCCCAAATGTTGCCTGAAAAATCCAGAGAACATAGACTAATAAAGACCCTCCCTAAATTTAGTGTGCCTAAAAATATGAGGACTATCATAAAAATACTTATACAGGTGATACACAATTTTTCCATCAGATTTTTATGCAAGAAATTGGGCTTGCGTATTACACATGATTCAAAAAGAATAATTAAAGTCCTACATGGACACATATCTGCCTCAGGGCAGACCTTTTATGTTGTTTTGCATTCCGTGTGTCACTCAAAAGAATTGCAACTGGGAAATGATGTTGAACTAAAATAAGACAAGAACACATTGACTAAAATTATACCCTGTCCAATTTGCTGACACCCCTTTAGACATCTTGCCATGATTGCTCTGGTGCAACCACAGTTCTACGTATGGGTGACATTTAAACTAAGCACAGTTGTACAATGAAATCAAATAAAGGATTTCAAGACTTTTTTCTCCCCCCCTCTTCCTTGTTGATACTGAAAAGTGCATTGGATTTGAATGCAGATGATAAAGGACATACTTTGAGCAGTGATCTGCTTTTGTTATCCTGTCTAGGAAAAGTATCACTGATTTTGTAGAATTAATATATTTGGGTGCAAATAATCAGATTGGGAGCCTGAATCTTTAGCCCTTGTGTGCTCAGAACTCCTGTGGAAGTTAATGAGGAATTTCACCCTGCAAGGACAAGAGGGCTGAACCTGTATTCTGCAAAACCAGAACTCTTGAAACCTGACATATGAACACATTTAAGGCATACGTGCTCTGCTGTGGCACACGGCTTGCCTGGCTGAACCTGCTGGGCTTGGGGAGCTGTGGCGGCGTTCCCGGGGGGCCGTTATCTCCCAGCCCCCAGCCTCCCAGCAGCCGCTCTGGAAGCGAGGAGCACAGGATGAAAACCCGGGGATTTTTATGATACGTTAGATCCTTTTTTAAACCACTTAGAGCTAAATTTAACACATCCTCTGCATGCTACCCATCCCACCTTTCCTTCCCACCTCTAGCCTTCTCTTTGGCTGTTTTGTTTTCTCTTTCATTTCACTCACTTCCTTAATTAAGTTGATAATGTAATTATGTCACAGCTGTAGCATCCTCCTCTGGATGGATGGATTTCTATAACTTCAGCCTGTTTGATGATTGATTGATATGTACAGAGATAACTGTAACTTTTCAGAAGCGTGATAAATAAGTTGTAGGAGGAGGGCACTGGCTGAGGCACCAGGGGGACAAGTGTTTGACACTGGGCAGGTTTTGCTCCCTCGCCACGGGAAGCTGGTGCTATCCAGGGGAAGGTGGGTGGTGAGGAACAAGAGTTTTTGCTTCAGTTCTTGAGCACTGGGAGAGGGAGAGCCCCCCAGTGGGGAAGGCATGGGGAGACCTTCTCCACCCTGTGGTAATTGCTGAGGCGGGTGCAAGAAACCATCCAGTTCACTAAAATTGCAGCCTCAATATCAGCCCCACCAAAAATACACAGAAGGAGTCGCCCTCAGCTACTGTATGTTTTCAAATGGTAAAAACTCTGCTCTGAACAAAAGGTTCAGGGTAGTTTGACAGATAACCTGTAATCAATATATTTACCTTCCCATTTTGCTAAAGAGTAGAGTTTCCTGTGAGGTACTTGATATATGACTCTTGGTAATGAAAGAATAATATCCCTGACCTTTTATTACATATGGAAATATTTAAGTGTTTTACATCAACACATCGCGGCATGTTAATAGGAGACAATCTAGGAGAACAGTTAACTGAGAAGAGGAAAAAGCTTCATCAACTACTCAAATTTCCAGAAGAGGTTCAGAAGAAGTACTTGCCCCTATGAACAAACAAAATGTATCTACAGGGAAATGTAAACAGAGTTTGTGTGAATCACAAGACCCGTCGCGTTTTAGACCAAATCTGCGAGCACATGCATATTCCAGAAATAAAACCTATTAGCAGAAGGCCAAGGTTGCACACTGAAGCAAGCAAAGAGCTAAAACTCATCCCTTCCTCCTTTGAGGTAGGCCTGCTTGCTCCTGCTCTCTTCGTACTCCCTGCTCCGCTCTCCTTGGTATCCTGCATCTTTCATCAGGCACTTAGGAGACATGCACTTGAAAAACAAAGTCCTCTTCACCGCGCCTACATGTGCAGCACAGCCTGCCTTCCCTCCTGAGTGCTGGGGGGATCATTACTAAAAATACCGCTCTCGAGATGTTACCACGCACACACCAAACTTTGATCTTCCCAGCTCCGTATATCAATCAAAACGAAACTAGTTTTACCGTCACGTGTAGATGCTCCTCCTCAATAGCCGTCTGTCAGCCTCTGGGCAGCTTCATAGGGAAGCTGCGCCAGATCCCAGTGCTCTTGCAAGCGCCGAGTGCTGCCTCCATGGGCAGATTGATGGGATCTGCACCTTCAGCCTGAGAGCTGGATGCCTTTTTACATGCACTTTAAGTCTATGGTAGTTTTATAGATGGCTGTGTATGTTTTAGTGAAGGGAGCGCAGGAGGATACCTCTCTCTGACATCCCTGATATTCCGTGCAGACCATGTCACACTCTCATTAAGTTTTGCAAAGCTGATTACTACAAGTGTGTTCCCCAAGGAAGGAGATGTTTCTGATACTCAGCACCCAGTGGGGCCAGCCTTTAAAATATAGCAGGCTTTTCTGTGCAGATGGGATACCTCTGCTGGTGCCAAGCCTCCATAAGATCAAAGACATCTCCCCTTGACGTGCCCACAGTAAGTCTTTCATCTGGCTCTAGTTTCCCCACTAGGAGAAAGCCCCTAGGTTTGCACAGCTGCAGACCAGGTATGACTGTAACTTTTACCAAGATCTTTGACCATTTTCTGTCTCACATGTGGTCAAGTCATGAACTGACTCCAACGTACACATACCTGCAAAAGAGATCTTCACCTCTCTTTGGCACCTAACTGAAAAATGCGTTTTAGAAGCAGGTCGGTTGCTTCTAAGTTTTCTTATGCAACAAAGAAAGGCTCAGATACTTTCTGAGAATTGTGTGAAGAATAGCATGCAATTTTCTATGGCTTTAGGCAAGCAAACCATGGGAACAGGATCACATGTGCTGCATATTGCTGTTCTGGTTTTATGTTCTTTGGGAAACACGACTCCTAGGAGGCATCTGCAACCAACTTTAAGTGCAGGACTGCTAATGGACACTTCAGAAATTTTTTCCATAACCATTTTTGTCCATGAATTGATTCAGGGACTAAGAAATTAGTGCAGTGCAAAAACTATTGTATATGGCGGATACTGTTTCTGATACTGCAATCACTCCAACAAAGCTAGGTAAATAAATAATCTCCAGAATATACCTCACACACTTTTAAGCTCTTTTGGGAATAGTGCTGCTGGGCAAGCTTCACAGGACCAGAGAGTAAGGACATGTTATTACCGTTCCCATGTCACCACAGCTTTAATATTGTGTTTACCATGCATCATTTAGATCCATCTCTCCTTTAAAAAGCAGAAATACAGAGGGCAAGGGAAAGCACATAAGCCAAAGTTGCAACAACCTACTACGTAGGGTAACAGTAAAACAGCAATAACTTTCAGGTAGCTTTCACATCACATTACCAGTGTGCATACGGTTTATGTATACACCTCCCAAAGAAAGCCAACAAGCTCAATCTTTTTTGCATTTCAGAGTCTTGCATGGGCCTGAGGTGGTGTCAGCTGTGCAGTCCTCACTTTGAGGAGGAGGGGAGGCTGTGCCTTCTAATGCGCAGCAGAACCAAGAAGCAAGCGATGAGTCTTCATGAGAAGACTCCATTACAAACTGCCAAAAGAGTCTTCTTGCTATTACAAGATGGAAATTATTTGTAAAGCAAGGTTATAGGTCGTATGCAAGCATTCACTGGGAATTATTGACATAGGTATGACATAGATGATAGCCAATCAAAAAGCAATTTTATAAACATTGTTATTAAATAGTAGGGTAATTGCTTTAAGTACTGGAGGAATGTCAGGGTCATAGGAGAGTTTGTTGTTGTCATAGTTTTTTATTCGACACTTAGTGGATCAATGACACTTAGTATATTTATTCTGAAATGCAAGCTGTGTCACCAGCCTAGAAGCTAATCCACATACCACCCCATATTTATATATAAATAATTTCTGATTTTATTTCGTTCACTAAGTATCCAGCAACGCAAGCGTCAAAGCTCTCTACACATGAAAGTATGGAAGTAATTAGGGATTATGTGGTAAGTGTACAAACATAGTTTATATTACTGTGTATTAGAAAGGACCCCTTTTATAGCTGCCTTTGTCAATTTGACAGAGCAAAGGGTTTTAATGTACTGTAATAAGAAATGTAAGAGGGGGCAAAGGACAGCATGGCTGTGATGCCTGTTTGTAAACCGCCTGGCCCTGAGGTCCTCCCCCTCTTCTACTCATCCACGCTCCATGCTTACTCCATGGTCACACACGTTTTAACTGAGTTAATAGCAGGCTGGTGGAGGGAGTCCTGTAAATACACACTGTCAGCAGTGCCTTCGCAGCTCTAAGTGGGGCTTCCACCAGGGCAGACACCTGCAGAAGACAGCATGATGCAGACCACTGGAGGCAAGATTTGCATGATAAGATGCATTACAGAAACATTTTACCTTTTTATTCTTTCTCAAGGCCTCAAATGCACCCAGAATCAGGTGAGTGATTACAATAAATGAATGTAAAAAATGTAAGAGAGGTGAACAGACAGGCAGGGTGGTGTCCAGGTAAGCCTCTCAGGTGAAGCTTTCTGAGCCCAAAGTTTGTAATTGAGGTCCTGCATGCTGACGGACTTTGCAGTGTGTTTGATCTGCACCCATTCTTCAGCAGGACCAAGAGCCATGCTGAAAATGCCTCCCCCAAGCCAAACCACCTCCCTTTGCACTGACAAGAATGAATAGCCAGGTACAAATCTTTCCGCAGCTTTCTCATGACCTCCTTAGGGGTAAACAGAGGGGTGGGGGAATATGGATTAGTATTTACTATTTAGAAGGCTGACAGCATCCTTAACTTCCCATCTAGCATAACAGATGACAATGGTGCTTCATGGCAAAGAATTCAGGATGTAAATTACAACATGAAATACATACTACCCGGTAACGTTTCTGTCACACTCTGTGAACTTTAGCTCAATTAAAAAAGGAATCAGCTGACACTGATAAAATGCTATTTTCAATATAACTGAAAGGAAGATTGTACCAACAACAATTTACTGCAATTAAAAAAGGAAAAAAAAAAGGCAAAGGGTGGAAAGGAGGAAAAACAAAGGACCACAACATGCTTTAGAAATGGGTGGGTACACACATAAACACAAACTGTCAATTTTTTAGGGACATGGGATGTCGTGCAACAGACATCTCCTACCTGCTAGTGGGCAAGACAGCCAGTCCCCACTCGTACCGGGCTTACATTGCACCCCAGAGCACACCATGACAAAAGTGGCTAGTGGTTATCTCTAGAGGAAGCTCAGCAGAAGATCCAGCACAGGATCCCCTGCCTAAATGACTGCACATGATGAGGGCAGGCAGGTGAAGAACCACCAGGTTGCCCTGCAGCTGCCTCCTTCCTTCCTGCGGTGTGGGAGCTCTGCCTCAGCTGGATGGGGATTTCAGAGGCATCCTGCATTTGCTCTGGCCTTTTACCTATTATGCCAAGTTCATCCCAAGATCTACAGTACACAGTCTAAAGCTTGAAATAAAAATAATCCCTCACTGAAAATGTGATAATCACATTTTACTATGATTTATGCAGCAGATGATTTGTCCTGGCTGCAGGTTGATGGGATTGGCAGTCCCATGTTAAATCTCTTCTCTGAAGCACGCTGAGGCCTGAGCAGAAGTTTGCACCGTGGCACAAGTGCTTCACTTCTATAGCAACAATCTACTTCCAGAAACAACATTAAACAAATCGGCACTTTCTGATGCTCTGCAACTGTAATAATTTAATGTGGTCGTAGTAGTTTGACACTTCTGAAAATCAGGCAAGTGAATCAGATAGCTCTGCAAGGGGGTTAACAGTTTCGGTCTGAGAGTTCCAATTCCCTAAAAGTTCCCTCTCTAATTTTTGTACAGGGATAATAAATTCAGGCTCTGATAGGGAGCTCACATTTAAAAATAAAGTCACTGATCCCTTTTTGGCATGCAGCAGAGATGTGGCAAGCATGATGAGAACAGGAGAAAAGATCAGTCACCGGAAAAAATGGAGTACAGGAAACAGGTGATAGCTTTAGTATAATGAATTCCCCATCTTAATTTTTAAGTTTATTACTTACAGACAGACATAGGTCTAGATGGTATGATTTAGATACTTTATTTAATTCAACTTTTACAGTTTGGGGATATTCAGCTCCTTTTGCAGCTTTGAGAACCTCAGCTACAATTGACACCAGACCAGGGGAGATGAGCATGTCATCTCCATCCAGGTTCCCACTCAGAACCTGAGCCCTGCTGGTCACCCTCCAACCCAGACCACCCCTGCTCTCCTCCTCCCTGACTTCTTTATGAAAGATCAAATTGCTTGCACCACCAGAGTGGGTGCGTTAAACATCTGTGTAGTACTCACGCTGACTGGCAACGGAGAGGGAGCGCAGTCACTGATATGGGAGCAAACAAAGACAACAAATTTTACCCATAGATGTACCTGTGAATATATGTGTGAATAACTAGACCACAAAGTCTACATTCTTTCCATTCTACAACACATAGCTACAGGACACCAAGATCTTTTACTCTAACTAGAGACTATATTGAAAAGAAGAAAAAGGTTGATCTGCATTTCTGCAGAAATCTCCGCCATTTCAAAGCTCAATGTCTATCAGTCTATCCCAACATTTTCTGTCGCTGTTAGGCATTTGCCTGTAGAAGACCCATCACTCTACTGCAAGATGGTTTACCCAGCTATCCAACCAGACCCCAAAAGACAGTAAAATACATTCTCCACAATGACAATTCTCCAGATATACTTTTTTGCAGCTTGCATGCCATCAAATCCCATGCATTACATCACACAACCAAAGAGCAGCTCCCTACTGCAACCCAAAATGGGCCTTCCTCACAGGTTTCATCCTCTTCCCAGACACCCAGCCCAAGTCAGGTCTCCTGCAGGCTTCCTCCATGTACCTCAGTTGGATGGCATAATTTTAGTGTTATCTTCTGCTGGCATTTCTCCTTGGATAAAATGGAGATCCATGTAATTGAGATTCTACATAAAATGAATCAGCCTCAGGTGAGGAAAATTATACACCAGTCCCTGGTCACAACATCCCATAGGGTGGTGGGAGGTACCTTCACGTAGAACAAGACAAGCCTTTTTGTCAAGGGCCAGCACCGTGCTTCCCATGTGTTAATTTTGCATGCTCCTGCTGTATCAATGCTGTTACATAATGACTTCACTACTGCTGTATCATAAATACTGAATGATAAGAGCAATATCCCCAGAACCCATGGAAAAACTGGAGACCTGTTAAGGTTGATCACTGCAGAAGTAAAAAATATATGTACATTTTGCATATGAAAAGAGAACTCAAATTTCTTTGAATGCCTAGTTGTTATCTACCACACAGTAGAGATGTGAGCTTCATAAAGACAAAATTCTCCACTTTCTCTTTCAACACATTCAGCATCTAGAGAAGCATATTCAGGAGGTTTCTATATTTGATGATCTTTTTCCATTGAAAGTTTCAAATTAGTACTACGCCCTATTCTGTGAGTTTTATTTTCAGCACTAGAGCCAGCATACAACACAAGAATGCCTCTCCTTCAACATGATAAAAATATATGTCTACATTCATTCTATAGCAACAGATCCTTTTTTAACTGACTGGTGAGCACTTTGAGCTGGGTTGACCAGACACCAAAAACTCAGAATACAGTCCTTGTCTTATCTGTGTCCATCAATTTCCATTTTTAACAGAAATACTTTTAACTCATGCATGTTACTGAAAGAAGGCATGGTGTAGCAGGTCTCTCTGCCTGCCACAAGTCTAGCAACATTGGATATTTTGAGCCTCAGAAATGGGGGAGGTTTCACTAATGCCTTAGTGTGAGTTCTGCTTCTGCTGCTACCTGTACCAGTGTTCACCTGTCCTCCAGGGATGAGGAGCTTGTATTCAACTCTGGTACATAACCATCAGGTGTTTGGTCAGACACCACACAGCATATGCACGCACATCTCTGCAACCTGCTAGATAGAACATCACCTCCAATATTTTTCCAGCCTGAGGTTGAGGGACAATGCAATGCCATTCAGCTCTGAAAATTTGCCTTCCCACATTCAAACTCAGCAGAAAATCCCTAGAATCTTAAAACTATCCAAAGGGGAGAGGCAATCAGCCCCCCCAGATCAATAAAAGTATTAATTTGGAGAGACCAGCACCGATTTCTTCCCACTCTTTGCTAAAGGCTGCAGCAAAGACTGTAGCCACTCTCCAATCCTCTGCAGCTGTACACAGCTGCGTAGGTCAGGTGATGGCTGCATCTCGCTGTGGGCTAGCTCTCCTGGTGAATTCACCCCACACCTCTCACCTGAAGACCAGCTTCAGTCCTGCCTTTTTCTACCCAAGTTCCTCAGTGATTATTCCCAGTACAGATCAAAGAAATGCCCAGGCAAATAGCACGGCTTGGTGGGATTCATGTGTCCCATGCAACCAGCTAAGATGGGCTCCAACTTCTGTGACTCTCATCCCATCACTCAGCTTTGTGATCCTGACTACTTAGGATTTAAGACACTTTCCCAACTCCCAAAATCTGTCAACAGGCTTACATTTGCATTCAACATTAACAAAGAAAGAGCTGAAAGTACGAAAATCTTAGGGGTGGGAGAAGCTGCAAGGAGGTGTAATAAAAAGAAGTCAAATGAATATAAAACAAAAAAGGAACATGGTACATAGCAGGGAAATCAAAAGGCAAAATAAAAGATTAAGGAGTACAGGTAAAGATAAAATTCAAAAATGCTTTAAATGTTGATTCTCTGAAACACCCTACTGTTTTTGTTTCATGCAGTATTTTGATGCTAGCATCTAATTATTCTTTGCAGTGTTTTATCTCCCCCATTATAGTATCACTAGATTTTTTTTTTTATTGGCACTTTCCTTATTAATGATTACAACACCTACGTTTAAGGAGCTAAATGAGTTCTCTCTTTTCCTGAGCTGAAGAGAGGGGGGTCAGCAGAGAAACGAGAATTATTCCATTGTATGCGGATGTGTTGTATTCAAAATTATTTTTGGCCATTGAAGCTTACTGAGGCAAAGGAAAGGTCCCTCCCCATTCCTAGCTGTGAACCAGCACCCAGGCGAGGTAGGGAGAGCTCTTCCTGCTCCCCAATCAATCGTGAGAGGAATTTAACAAATCTTTCAGCTTCAGCCTAAAGTATTAACAGTTTCCTTTTAAATAACTGTCCTTAATTAAACTCAATTTTCTTATCAGAATCAGCACAAAACACGTCCACTAACATCATGTATTTACTTTTCTCTCTCTACACTGCGGATTGGACCCTGACCCTTGCTGTAGCAAAGCGTGCTACACAAGTGCCCTAAACATACCCCAGCAGATGGTCTGGGTGCACGGCAGTACTCACAGGACATGTGCAGAGCCCACGCGTGCCCATTCTCTGCAGCCCCACATGGAGACCACATGCCTGGAGAGCCACCGGCTGATGCTGTGTGTGGATGAGCTCCCATCTGGTGATGTTCCCAGCTGGCCCACGAAGCCAGATGGGGGAAATTAAGATGCATCAGAGCCAGGGTGATAGCTGCCCTCTCCAATGGCACCACTCAGTTCATACAGGGAGGGCTAACCCTCCCAAAGGAGCACACAGAGGAGAGCTCAACTGAAGCTGGATCCTCTCCTTCGCCCCACCACCCCCATGGCAGGTATTGGGCTGCTGGGAATAATTGCATAACGACAGAAATCTGGGCTGGCAATAAAACACAGAAAGCCCAAGTGGGGAAAAAAGAAGAAAGAATATGTGCTGTTTATACACCAGACAGAAAAAAGCAATCCAGGGTGCAAATAACTGCAAATAAACTTTTGTCAAGAGCAGAAATTTTCACACGTATGCAAAGCTGGCAATATGCCTCAAGCTTACCACTTGATTTTTTTGTTTTCCTTCGGGCTCCAAAATATTTCTGCTGTGCTCCCCATAAAGAAACAAGTTATGTTGATATATCGGTTTTGACTGTGGATTTCATACATTTTGTTTTCTCAGGTATAATGGGGCTTTTAGTAATTAATTAGAACAAATTCATAAAGACCTGTACAAATATTGTTTTAAATAACTGCTTAGTAAATCACTATGTATTTATATTAAATGAATCAAATGTACACTCATGGTCAAATTTGATGGCAATGAAGTAGAACTATTATGTTAGGCAGACAGACAGACAACCTTTTGGGGAGACAAAAGCTAAAGCTTTCTTAACATAGAAAATGTTCCATGAATAGGGTTAAATACTTAATGGTTGCTAGCAAAAGATAAGACAAATATTCTTTGTTAATATTTATAGAATCCCATCAGGAACTCTTTTGTCCTAGCATTGTTTCCAAAATTCAATCCCCTAGTTATATCCATCATTTTTCATGTGATTAAAGGAATCTAAATTTGCTGCCTTGTCTTGTGAAAGAGTAAAAAGTTAGATCTGTATTATTAAAGCCTCTTGGTTGGAGCAGCAAATGTAATATTGATAGTCTATGGTATGTAAGTCTAAAAAACCTACTGATCACACACACTCATGACATATAAAATGCATTCATAGGATTTGTGACATTATTCCTACAAAGTTGGGATCCAGCTTAAAAAAGATATAATTGTATCCTTCCAAAAGAGGGAAATAAAATATTTCAAACTGATAAAAGGCATGAAATAAAAGACTAGAACTACACGGGAAAAAAAACAAACAAACAAAAAAACACTCCGCTTTGATTACAGGGAAATTACACTTAATACTTCAGTGGCTGGCGCAACTGCCCAGCACCCCTGGACAGGGGGACCTTCTGCTGTAAGAGGGAACCCTTAAATTCTGCCCTGAGACAAAACTGGGAGCCATGGAGAATAACTGAAGGCAGCCTTAGTGTCCTGTCAAAAACCACCAAGTGCTTTTTATTTCACCCGTAGGAAAACGAAGACTCACTGTTGAATTTTTCTCAGTCTATTGAAAAGTTCTTTATAAAACAGGCAAAAGCCAAGTCCTCATTGATCCTTTTTTTTTTTTTTTTACCCAGAACTTCTTAACAGCTTTAGAAAAATAGATAATTATTGCAGTTAATTTCAGCAAAACAGTTCAAACTCATCAGGGCTGCACAAGTATAATTTACTACTCCTTCTGACTTATTGTTTTGACTAGATGTAGATTGATGATTAAAGTGATAAACAGTAACATTTTTATAAAATGGCTGACTCTGCCAATGGCAACTGAATAAGAAACATGCTGAAATAGCTGTGCTGTTATTGTGATTGTACTCAAGGCTGTCAACAAAGAATATAAGTATTTGACAAGGTGTTATCTAATTGTGTTTTTAAAAGCCACGATACATACATCTTCTAATGTGTCAGTTTAAGCTGCAAGAGAATTTCTTTTATTAAAAAGTACAAAGGAAAAATGAATGCCTTGCATTTTCTTGTTTCTTTTTCCCAAGCTCTGCCCTTTTGCCGTCATTTGACAGAATATATTTGCTCTTTAGTCAAATTGGCTTTTATTTAAATGGTTGCCCAAAATAGCACAGCAACATTAGGTGTATAAGAAGAAAGAACAGCGTGTCCCACAGACAATTTTTACCTCAGCCCTGATGGGAATTAACTGATCGAAACAGAAGGCTAAGAATAAAATCCTTTTGACACTTGGAGTTAGTGAAACAGCACTTTGGATCAAGGAAAGGGGATTTTTTTTTATTTTTTTTTTAAGAGGGATCACCAAGAGAAGTACCTTAACATGCTTATCTGCGAGTTATCTGTAGGCCTTTCACAGTTCTTCATGCTACACACAGGCATCTTCATGTCCAGAGCGGTTATCCTCAGAAACCCCTCTGATGCAGGGCAGAGGTATGAGCCGCACCGTGCCATGGTTAGCGATGTGCCCGCAGGTGGCAGGTTTGGCACAACACTGACCCATGAACAAGATCAGGGAGCTGCGGGTCCAAGCTTAGCCTGCAGGCCAGTCTTCTCCTCCAGCTCACTGCCCCTTGCTCTGCTTGTAGGGGAGAACCTGGGCACAACGAAAGAAGGTCTTGGCCATCAATTAGAAGACAGATGAGATTGCTGGGATGGGCAAAGGAGCCTGAGCCGCCAGGAGGGACGGTACCATGGCACAGCCATTCCTGTGGAGGACGATGACTGACTGGGAAGGAGGGAGTTAAAATGGACTGCAGAGGGAATTAAATAAAGATGCTACAAATAAAGGAAACTCCTACTTCTGTGCTCTTGTCTTCTGGGATGACAATAGCATTGTGAAATGCTGCAAGGCATGGAGAAAGAAAGGGAATTAACTGTTTGGAAACTCTCTTAGCAGTAGTTTGAAACATGGGGAGGAGTGGAGGAGACTGCACTACTGAGTGATGGTGCCTGTAGGGCCTCTCTGGGCCTCCATAGGGCTTATCTCAGCAAGGCCTAACAGGAGACACAACTGCAAAACCCTCTCTCCTTTCCAGCTGGAGAGGGACCTGACAGCCACCGGTGGGACACACCACTGCTGTTGCCTTCCTGTCGGCAAACGCCACCACAGCGTGCTCCCAGAAGAAGGTGTTTTGTTGGCTGCTAGGCCAAGGAGAGTCCCTTGTGAACCAGGACGTCCTGATGGGCCTGCAGCACCATCACTCTGTGTGCCCTCCCATCACACATCCCTCTGAGAGCCCAAGTACTCAGGCCGAGCCTGAATACTTGGGCCAGGCCCGCATCGCCATCAGGGACCAGAAAAAGGCGCTGCATCGAGCTGCACAATATCTGCACGTGAAGCAGAGGAATCTATGAGAAGCAGGATGGCAGCAGTGGGATACTTGCCTGAAAACACATCATGTTTTAGGGTAGTCGAGGGTCAGGTGTAATGGCACACTGATACAAAACCCAGGCTGCTGAGTCGTGCTGAGATCCAAGCAATGTCATTTGCACACCAATCTTAGCAGCACTGCTGAAATATAGAGGTCAGTTTGGTCTATAATGGGACAGCAACTTCTGATTTTTAATCCCAGTGGTGTTTTAAGCATGGGATAGAAGTTAAAGGAAAAAAAAAGGTCATTGTAATACAGCACACAGACAGCTACCAGCTGACCTGATTCTGCGAGGTAAGGCACAGGCCTCATTCCCAGTCTGTGCCAACATGTTTGTTTGTCTTTGAAGGCGTATTCACCAAAAGTCATGAAAAATGATCAGAGCCTCAGTTGCTAGAGTTATGAATGTCTTTGATACTGTTTGATGGCCTGGGTTCACAGCACTTCTACAGATCACTCCTTAACGTTAATTTTAAAACTGCCTCAGTATCGAACTGTTAATTTTTCAGAGGGAATTGAATAAACACACTGAAGATAATGACTGAGTGGCCTTCAGGTTTTGGATTTAAAGATACAGAATAAGAAAGTAATACTGGAAAATCTTGCACATTTTTCTTTGTATAGCTGGGAAGGTGCAGGTCAGGGACCTGCCACAGCCAACTGCACAGAGCAAATAACCAAACACATAAAATAACTACAAAATAGCATATTGTTAACATAGGATCTCCTTCCTAAGTGAGGATCACAACTGTCATAAGAACTATCTCTAGCCAGTTCAAAAGTTTAAAAGTCAGAAAATTTCCAATTCAAAATCCTGACCTTTATGCAAATGAAACAGGAAGGAGGGGGGAAAAAATGGTCTTTGAGAGCAGACCGAGCAGTTCAAGAACCAGGGATTGCTGCTGAGTGCCCCCACACTGCCTCCACTGGCTCGGGTGGTGACAGCGCCCCGACGATGGGACACCAAGTAGCGCTGCTACTGGCAAGTTCTAAACAGAGCTGAAGTCAGGTGTGCTCAAACAGCCCATGACAGGGCTTTCCTTTTTCTACCCATATATAAATAGAAAAAAAGAGGCAACAAATTCAATCTTCTCTAGATAACTAACAATATGTAACATGCATCCTCCTGGAAAGGGCAATCCACATTTCCAAAGCCATGCAGCCATGATTCACTACGTAAAAGCCTACCTAAAAGAAAAGAAAAAAAGTGTGTGTGTGTGTGTGTGTATGTGTGTGTGTGTGTGAAAGAAAAACGTATGAAGAATAATCTGTATTTTGACTTTCCCAGCTGCATGTGTTGGAAACAGTGTAGTACTTACTGCTACCTGGGCCTAGGTCCATCCTTCCCACCTGGATTCTCAAGTGTGCTCATCAAGAGGAAAAACAGTTCCCTGTGAGATTTTAATCTTTAATAACATTTTGGCTTTAGTCCTCTTTCAGGAGCTGCTATGCCCTTTAGTAGCAGGCTCCAAATAAATTATACTACTATAAAAGGTTTTACCACTCTTTACATGAGCTAGAAGTATGAGAAGTTACCTGAAGGCAAAGATAAAAAGGTAATATAATTAGTTAACTTCATGTGAAGCAGAGTATCTGCCTCATTTGGGGTGTAGTCCCAAGGAAAGATCCTAATATGTTAATGTAGAGAAAGAGCTTTATATTCAAATGGACAAAATCTACATACTTGAAGTCAGACACAGGATTATCATTATCATTCTTTGCCTTTCTTTCTTTTTTTTTCTTTTTTTTTTCCCTCCACTGAACAACCGTAATTCAAAGGTGCTGCAATTGGCCATGACTTAGAAGATATAACCAACTTATTGTGAACCTAGTGGGGATTTCAAAACTTCCCTGATTTTTTCTGTATTTCATAGTGAATCCTGTGAATTTAGAGCTTTTTTGGAAGAGAACGAAAGACAGTCATAGGCTCCTGAATTAATTATGATATTTTTAGTTATTTAGCTAGATTTAGGAAAAATAAAGTCAACATCTTCTAAATACATTCTCAAATCCCCAGCTTTGTGGTTTCTCAAACCTAGTCTCGGTGGAAGAGCTTCAAAAGCCACATAAATTCATTACAAAAACAGTTAAAGATTTGGTGAGGGTATTTTTTTGTTTGTTTTGTTTTGTTTTAATTTGCAATAGCATCACTACATAGGAGCATTATGGAGGCTAAAAAAAGAAATAACATATACAAGTGCTTTAGTAGGAAGAGGATTATTTTTCAAGAGTATCAGTGTACAAAGAGCAGGCCACTATCAGAGCAGCGTAACAGCTCCAAAATCTTCCTTACTGCCTCACCGAGGTGGGGTGAGGAGTAACGGCTAAGGAATTGCAGCCTCGTTTTTTGGTTCAAACAATTCCAGTGTCATGCAGACAACTAATAAGCAGTCAGGAGAGTCTGCAACTGGCGATTATATTAACAAAGGGGTTTGCTTTTGCATTATTTCTCAGGGCCTGGTACAATATGTTGGAACTTTTAGCCAATTGCTCATTATCACACTCATTTCCTGAGATCTTGTTTTAACTAAAACACTGTCAAAGCACTTACTTTGTTATACTCACTGTATGCCTTTTGTATGCTTTTTTTTTTTTCCCTGAAGTCAGGAGGATTAGATACAAAATATGATCTGGTATCCCACAATTAGATCCTTCCCCAGTATTCTCGCAGTGGAGAGGATTTAGTTATTTTTAATGTCTGAGCAGCTAGCTGCTGTGAGATACAGGTATTCTTCACCAGTATCTACTGGTTTGAGGGCTCTGACACAATAAATCTACAATTTGGGCTTTTATGCTCTCACCCAGAAAATCCCAGAGGGAGGGAGATGATGTGCATGAGGATTTTGCACAGCAAATGTGCCGTGTCCAGCACAGAGTGGTGCAGGGGGGAAAAGCTGAGCGCCATCCCCAACCCCTCCAAGCTCTGCAGGCACTGGGACCCTCAGCTCTGAGGATACTTCAAGAGGCAGCATGTGTATGGCTGCTGGTCTAGGTCCTGGCCACAGGATGGCATATCCCACAAAAATTGACAAAAAGGCCATGAGAAGAAATGAGGGCAGCAGAGAACTGAAGCTCTGTCATCATCCTACCTATCTTGATGCTTCCCTGCTTTGGCCACATTATTAAATAAAATCCCTGTGATAAGCAACGGTATCTAAATTCTATGACAATCACTAATATTGACTCACCAACATTCATTCGAAAGCAAGAAAAATTAGGGTTCAAGGCCATCTGCCTGATCTGGGTGAGGACCCTGGTCAGGCAGAAGGTCTGTGCTCACTCCTGTTCTTTCAGAGGAAAAGTATCAGGGTGTGGTGAGATACAACCATCACAGCATGGTCAGCCTGTGAGTTGGACTACTGATTCCCACACAGAAATGATTTTTGTGGCCAGAGAGACTATTAAGCTGATCAATCACTCCAGAAGAGCTAGCACAGAGCTAGTCACACAACTGGAGTAAAAGCAAAGTCCTCATGCAGGGGTCTAGCCTGGGTATGCACTCCCTGGAGCACCAGTACTCATGAATAAATAATAAATATTATTAATAAAATGTCATTCATCCAAGGGTATAATGCAGACATGTCATCTCTTAGGAAAACAACATCACAGTGCTTCACTTATGTCTTCCAAAGATGTATTAAAAGGGATGAGGACCATATTGTAGAATAACCACCATATGCCATTCACCCTTTGTTCTGGCTTTTTTTTAGGCTTGTTACGACTTTCTCTTGGAAGAGTGCCAATGTCAGAAGAATATATGTTATCCCTTCTTTTGGCTTCTAGAGATCTGAGATAATCTCCCCATATACAGTATGTGAAGAAATGTCCACATATGTAATACACGGTCACACTTCTATTACTCAGCCTTGGGAGTGTCTAATAACCTTTAATCCAGAGTGGATTTTTTTTTTTTCCCCTCAAAAAGCCAAAGGCATTAGGACTGATCATGGACAATTCTCCAATTTCCATATTCATTTTCAGATGAGAAAAGTTTTTATTTATTTATTTTTTATTTTGTGCATATTAGTGGGAGGCATTTGATTTTTTTTTTTAGTAATGCTTTTTTTCTGTTAGTTTGGTAGTCTCAATGTTTTACTTTTATTATCAGCATATTTCTGATTTTTTTTTTTTTGCAATGTGGGGCCGGCAAATAAGATTGTCAAAACAAGTATGCACTTGTTATAACCCACTAAAAAAAAAAAAAAAAAAAAAAAGATTTAAAAAGAAAACAAGTTCAAGTCAGTTTTAGTTTTGACACTGATTGATGTTGATATTTCTGACCAGTTTTATGTTGCACAGATTTTAAACAATATCCTCCTCTGATCTTCAGTGCTGTAGTTATAAATACTTGATAGCATTTTCATAAAAGGATCTTTTTACACTATGCTTAATGAGAGCTTCTGCTTCAGATATAAAAGTAAAAAGAAACCTAGCCTAATATGGTGATAGTCAGATATTCAATAAGTGGTATACATTGTCAAAAAAAAAAAAAAAGGAAAAAATCAACTATTATACCTGTGTCTCTCACTGTCACTTACTCTATCAATTATTCATGTAAAATCTAACTGAAAAATGTTATATTTAGCAATCATTTAAAAAATTCTCTAAACAGTTGCATGACAGCTGATATGACCACTAAGTGATCATTCATCACCTGTCTGTAATGATGAACCTGTCACAAACTGGGAAGAAAAAAGTTTGTTTTTTTTTTTTCCTCTTGAAAAAAAAAAATTATTTGTGATTATGTGACATTTGCTTTCCATTTCCACAGCCAGTTAGTGTTCACAAACATGAAAATCCATTATGGAATGGTATGTAATGTGTGACCGATTCTTGTTAAGTCAATTAGTAAGCAAAGTCTGAATATGATGTTTATCTGATAATCTGCATCTTTGGTACAGACACAAATAAAGAAGGTATTAACAAAGGATTGGGTTTAACTTTTTGGGTGTAACTGGTTCAACAAATTACACTTTTAGCGATTATGTGTTCACGCAAAGGACACAGTAGCTTGTTTCATGTTTGTAATAAAATATAGGGACTATATATGGAAGAATATAAGAATGGAACAAAATAAAAGTTAACACTAAAAATCGCATTTTTAGAGCTTTGTTTCTATTCATGAAGCTTGTTATTAATGTAGGACTTTTCAAAAAACCACTGTGTGGTCTCTTTGTTTATACTAAGACACACTCCTTAAATATGGACATATTATTTCTCTGAATACAATGCTATTTTTATTTTACAAGAAATACTCCAGTGATAGAAATGCTCACACGTGTATTCTGATTAAGATATTTAGTGCAAGGGTCATGAATAATAAAATGGCTAAATATGCTTATTGCCATCTATAAATAAAGGTTATCACATTCAAGATTTTGCTTTTGTCATGTTAGAATAAGTAGGGTTAGTTGCAAAACAGTAATGCTTTAATTTTACTATGAAAATAAATACTTAAATTTATAAATATTCAAATTATTTCCAAGGTGCAGTAAGCCTAAATTAATACTTGCAAAACGAATGCAACAGCAAAATTACAGAAGTTCACATTATCCTGGAAAGTTCAACAATCTACCCGCGATACCTCTGCTATAAATGATAGAGCCCTATCCAGGAGGAGATCGGCACTTGCAGCCCAGTCCCGTTGTACTCAGCAGTAAAACTCTGACTGCTTTCAGTGGGGGATAGAAAAATATTCTTCATGATGACTATGAAACCAAAAAATGTTCTTCAACTCAAATATATATGTATATATTTATAAAACCAATGGCATTTCTGCACAGCTGTTACTGGGGTTCCCATTTTCAGCATCTGCCATGGGGTTGCATGGAGGCAGCTGCCTGCAGCAGAGGTTGTACCCCAGCATGCTCATGAAGGAGCTTCCCTCAAACTGGCAGGTGCTGCCTTATGGACTTACAGGAAAGGTAAGGAAAGGTATTGGGCAAAGCAAGGATTCAGGGCAGAAAGCCTGCTGGAGTTAGAGAGCATGATACAATCCATTATTTCAAAACAAAACAAAATTTCACTGAAATATTGTAGCTGTCAGAGCATGAGATTCAAAACTATCTGCTTCCGACTCAACTCCTCTGGTCTCCCTAACAGGGTCTCGGAGGTGAAAATAACATTCAGCCAATATTGTTTCCATGCTTCTTGGAATGCACGGAAATAAATGATATTTATTAATGAATGCGATGAAATAAAAGTTAGAATTTAAAAGTGAATTGAAAGGTACTTTTTGTTGCGTTTGAAGGAATGGTTTAAAACAGTTTAACAGTTTAAGTCTGCTGTTCAGTTTTCCTAGTTTTAATGGTGCTTTCTGTAGAGTGATTCTGATGAGAAGTGACCAGGTATAAGGGCAACTTCTCTACTGCTTTATAATCTCTTCTTGAAAAGATATCAAAAAGCAAACTAGCCTTCTCACCCAGTCCTCTCAATTTATTTATTTAAAGTCTTACAAATTTAAAATTCAGTTAGCTTGGGGTGATTTAGAAATGTCTGAAATTATAGGTAGCCTGTACAATCTGTGTCAGCTAGGAAATACCCCAGGTCTTCCTGATTGTTTGGCCTTACTTTAGTCCCTACGCATCCATATCTTGAAGATTCTGTACAGCATCTTACGGCAGTAGGTGTACGATGGTATACATTTCCATGCATGAAGGCTGTGCTCAGGCTGTCTAAAGAGCACCCTGCCTGTCCTGAGCAATTCAACCACAGGAGGACCAAGCAGCATCTCCAGCACCGTGCAGCTGCTGGTGAGGTTCCCCAAGAAGCTACGTGCTCCTGCTGGAGGAATAACGTAGAAGGCAAGCATCTGCATCCTCTGACACTTAGCTGTATAGCTTGTGTAGATGCTAACTCTGCTAATGATGAAGTTGCAGTGCAGTAATGAGAGGAACAATGTTTGTTTTGATCAGTTTGATAATTCATTTAAAAGTATTGTACCAGAGCCATCAAGACAGAAAGCTGTGCCATTGTTAAAAACTGGCACTATCTCATTATGTGAAGCAATTGAAACCTGTGGGAACAATATATGATTTAAAGCAGACAGTTAAGTTCTTTTCTTAAGAAACAATAGAATTGTTTTCCTATGATCCTGAGCTTGCTCATGGGAGTAGACTCTGCTAAGCAAGGAGTAACTGAAATTTTCGGTTGCTGATTCTGAATGACCAAGATTACTTCCTAGGAAGGTTGTAGAACTGGGCCCTATTTCAATAAAAACTTCTTCAACATGATGCTCTTGAATTGTATTTCTACGCCCATGTGGGTGCATTTCCAAGTGCTCCATGTGTGTTTAAGATCAATAGCTCAACTGATGATATAGGATGCGCACTGAATTAGGCTGTGGGGTGGCCATACGGTCCTTTAGTGGGGCTTGACGTTTGCTGAGCTACAGGGATACTGAAAACGTTGCTCTCCGCTTCGTGTTAGGTTTATGTCCTAAGAGTAAAACATCAAATAGTGGTAGAAAAACTCCAAGTACATTTTAGCATTACACACCCCTGAGGTGCTCAATAGGTACTGAGGAATTTCTTTGCCATAATTAAGAGGTTCGGAGACCAGATGAACAAATGACAACCAATTTTGATTTACTTGGAAAAATGAGTCATATCACTTATTATTAACTATTAAAGCCATTCGAACCCTATTGAGAATAGATCTAACACTGCAATGCTTTGAAGGTTTGATATGTCTTGTAATCCATAGATTATTAAAGTTAATTTCTCTGCTGAGATCCTACTTTCAGTAAAAAATGCATGTACACTAAAATGGTGTTGGCTTTTTTGTTTGTTTCTCTCTTTTTTATAACAAAGATGTACTTTAATTGCCTTTCTATTTATACTGCACTCAATAAAGGTATGGAGGCTGCAAGTGGGAAAAACCTTCCACAATTCTGGCTTGCAAAGCATACAGAAAAGCCCACCATTCATCCACAAGTACACCCAAACCTTTCATTTGGGTTTGGTTGTGCTTGTGGGTGCATGGCTTTCCTTCTCTCTCTATTTGTTCTCCATGTATAATTTAGACTACATTTTGCTTTAGAGACCCTTAATGGATAAGGAAAAGAAGGCAATAACAATATGTTGATTTATATCACTGTGAAACATTTTACCCCCATACTTCCAAGTAATTTTAATTGAATTTAATCCTCTTGACTTTCATTTACTTATAAATGAGTTTCAGTTGTAACGTTAGAATGAAACAGACTTTAGCAGTTAACAGGTTTTTAGTGTTTTTGATTATAAATTATTATATAATGTTTCTTGGGCTAGAAAATACTGAATGCTAAATACTGTCCCATATTAGATCATTTTAAAACCTTCCACTCTCCTACAGGCAGGATAGAAGCATACCTATTTGAGTTAAAATGCAGTTCATTAAAAAAGTTAAAAATGTTTGAGAAAATGATAAGTACTGCAATTCATTCACCAGCATATGTCCACAATCAAGAATATATCTAACCAGAAAATTGAAAAAACAAACAAGAATATATTCCAAAGGAACTATGCCATGTATAATCCAATCAGTTGTGTGTGGACATTTATATTTTTTCAGCTCTTCATCCATAGATCATAGGACGCTAAGAGCCACAATTCATTAAAAATTGAATGCTCTATTTAAGCTGGATGTTCTTATACTCAGAGAAAAAGCATGGAACCGTTTTCTTTTTTTTTTTCCTCTGAAAAGTCACATTTTTGCAATTCAATAAACCCTTGTTTCTCTCAGCTTCTAACTGGACAGCACTGCTCAGTTAATTGCTACACAACTTTAGAGCTTCATAATTGAATGTAGAAAAGGAAATTTGACTAAAAAAATGTCTGTTATGGTCTTTGAAAATTATAGGAAAATTCCCACCTGCCCTTAACATACACACACACATATATCCCCTCCTGCTCTGTTCTATCACAGCTGCTCTTGGTTTAAAACTCAGTTTAGCAATTGTTTTGTATTTGAACTCTCCTTAAAGCCTATGAGCCGATCCCTAATCAGTTATATTACATTAACATTAGTGGGCGCCATATTTGCAATTCCTGCAGAATTTTCTAGTCCCTGTTTATGCAAGTCTTCCCTGCGTATCCAGATCTCTTGTTAGGAAAGACATCATTTCCGAGAGCAACTTCCAAGTTCCCATCAGCTGTGACACAGCCTGGTCATCTCAGCAGCATGGACTTTGAAGACAGCGCTTTGAAACAAGAAGACTGGAAGTACCAGCTGATTTAGTCTGCTAACGAATAAGCTCTGTATATAGGATGGGCAGAAGTAGCCAACGAGCAGTTTCTGGGTTTCTGAACAGACAGAGAAGTCTTTGAAGCATTTCTCAGTAGACTTTTCTCCTCTCTGTAAGAAATATGGTCAGATGTATGCTGTTCAAGCAGCACAGTACCTGTCATTTCAAAATCTGCCTATGTACCCTAGGAATCTTAGTTACCAATATTCAAATGTACGTCTTACATAGTTACAAATCTAATTTTGGTATTGACTTTAAAATTAGCAAGTCTATAATGGTTCTTCTGCCATACATACCACTATGTACAATCCTAAGTTCGAAATGCATATGCAGATGTGTTTTCTCCATTGGAGAAGAAAGGTTCCTTCCCTCTACAATATAAGGTACAAAACATTTCTTACATGAAACTAGTAAAGAGCAAATCACCCCTCTCCCAAAACACCCATATTGCTTGCATGCCAACTCTTTGTTTTCTTGACATATAAATCATGTACTCAGTAAGTTGTTACTGAAATGTATTTATGCTCATCAAAATAAATTTCCATTCATAACACCTGAAAGTTTTCTGCCTATTAGGGAATTTTAGAACTTTACTTTTTACTCTGCAACCATGACACCATTACTGACCCTGTTAATGCACCTACTACAAGCTAAGCTTATGCAATATAAGGAGTTCTGTTTTCCAGGGAAAAGCCCATTAAAGCCAAAAGAAATTGCCTGTCTGCATTTGCATCCACTGTTATGAAAGGGTACAAGACAGAAAACATAGACTTAAGGCAGATGCAGAAGTACAATTATTAAAAGTATACATATAGTGAGTACCACGCCACACTTTTAGTCCTGTAACCACTGTATCCTGCTACACAATAGCATGCTATTTCCTATTCAAAGTAATTACCGATGAGGGCAAATGCTGAATTTTTAATGGTGCCCATTGTAGGCAGCAGTATGTTCTAAATGAGAAATAATAAAGACCTGGTCCTAAGAGATACATCTGTCTATAGACTTTGCTTAAGAAAATTAAATGGGGGCAAATAAAGTATGTAAATATAAAGTTCTCAGAAAACGAAGATTAAATGCCTTGTCCTGAAATAGACAACTGTGGATTGAATGAACCGAAGTTTTGGCTCAAAGCAATAATCCTCCGTGACCAGCAGCCACCTACATTTGATGGACAAACCTCCTGGTTTTCCATACTGGGAAAAGTCGGCTAAATAATCAGCAATGCAAAGAAAGCAAAGGTGGGCTGGAATAAAGACCCAGGTCAGAATACAGCCTTCCTGTGAGTCTTGACTGCCCAAAGGACAATAGAAATGGTTAAGGAAAACTCCCTGCAAGAGACCATTTCAGATTTTGCTGTCAGTATTTTCCACTTCTTGTCCTGGTTGATGTATAATAGCTGTTCAGACTGCTCTGTAACTGTTATGCCATAGCACGCCTCGTAACATACCCTAATCCTTTCAAGTACTTTCAATATCAGCTATGGATTCAGTAAGTGCAAGCTGGGTTAAAGGAGCAAAGCAATCTGGTTTTCCTTTTATTGTTCAAGTTTCTTCCTAGGAGTACCCAAGAATCAGAAGTGGCCCATTTTTTCTTGTAGATACAGATGCTCATTACTAATTACTGTGGTTGAGACTTTGACCTGAGAACTGCACTGCAGCAAGCACTGCAATCTCAACTCTTATTCTCCAGGGTTGAGCTACCGATCCTGCAAGTGTGAAAGGCAGAGTTTAGCATTTGTCAGACAGAGCAAGTGAAGTATTTCAAGCTTTATTTTACACAATCTATTGCTCTTCACTTTCTGAGGTCACCTCCAGAGGTTGCGTGTTACTACAGGTTAAAAAAAAAAAAAAATTATTATCAAAGAAAAGATGTATGATTCTTTACACAAAGGGAAGAGGTGTTGGAGGCAGAAGACACATACCACACCGATATGAAAGCAGCCACTCGAGGGAGCTAAAATAGCATCACCACCCAGCACCCACTGGTCAGGGGAGAAACCTGCCCCACAGGGCCTGCTGCCATTTGAGGAAGGTCCTCTGCCTGGCAGCCCCTGGCAGCACCATGACCACCGAGGGGTACGGCCACCCCGCTATGTTGTAAATGACTCTGCTGTGAGGAACCACTCCTGATTTTGGAAGCCCACGGCCAGCCTGGAAGCCTCTGGATGCCCACCCGCCTCCTCCAGCAGCAGGGATGGTGGCAGTGCCTGCCTGGTTTAAAGCCTTTTAGCACTTCATAAAGTGGCCCTTAGCAGGCCACAGAGTTTACTCATTTCCATATGAGCTGTAAACGGCAGAATCAGAAAGTATATACTTTATAGGGCAGGGAGGAAGGGTTTGACGTGCGTCTTCAGAAGGACACAGCTGAAGGGGGGGGGGAGGGGGCCTCTCCAGGGGCCACGGCCCAAGGGGGCCAGGCAGCAGCAGGCCCAGCACAGAGCAGGCTGGGAGGCCTCAGGTGACGGCGCAGCTGGCTGCACCCACAGGCAGGGACAGCCTGGAGTGAAACTACCTGCTACTTCCAAGTATCTACTGATATGCCCAGTTAATAAAGTCATGAATACTAATAATTATTATTAATAACAAATGAAGGAATCTTTACGCTACAACCTCCACAAAGACTGAGATTTAAAAATGAGGCAGAAAACATGATACAACTGACCAGAGCAAGGTCAGAGCACCAGCAATTAAAAACCGGTTAGACAAAACATCCCTATTCAATGATTTATACTTTTATGAATCAACCAAACTTGCTTCTAGTTGTGCATTAAATGAGGCTAGGATTCCTATTATGATGGAAAGTTAATGAATTTCACTCAGCATTGTCGCAGCATGTAGTGATACAGAAGACAACTCTGAATACGAGATCTGAGAATATTTGGTGATGTACAATACTATAGTAAAAATATGATTGAACTGTAGCTGGCAAGATCTCAATACTTCATGGGATATCAGCGTACTGTAGCATATGGTATTCCATATTCTTGATCCATATCATAGTTGCCTTTTATGTAGCTCTTGATATTCACAGACCTCAAACTGGGCTTGGACTCTTTTACATCATGTAAGCATTAAAAACGTTACAACTGAAATGCAAGAACTGCGTGCGCCTGACTTTACCACGTGGTGTTATGCTAATATACCATGTTAATGAGCTATACGAAGAATATTGAAAATGCAATAACATCTTAATGCAATATTGATAAAAGACTGTCATTCCTGCTCATTCTGTCTCACTTGCAACAGTGCCTCGCAAATTATAACTGTATTTTCATGATTGTAAGCTTACAGGAAACATGTTCAGGGTCTGTCAACAGTTGAAAATAGTATTCACCATACATTTGTGTCTATCTTCATAAATGTTTAGTACACTGTGTTTTGCAGCACAGTTTATATTTCACGTGACCAATATACGAAATGCTGTGTAATGTGAGATCATGTAATAGCTACAGTAAACAAAATGTGCAATAATATTCATATACATCTGCTTTATATATAGGGTATCAGTCTGTATGCTCATACGCCCAAGACTCCGGCATGTGTATATACAGTAGTGCAACATTAACTGTTAAAAGGCTTGGAATAACTTTGTTGGTGGTGGTTTTTATTTGTGGCAATGGAATTAGAAGGAGCGTGCCACCCCTCTTGCAAGGAGAGCTGAGTGGAGAGGCAACCAGGCTTTTAATAACGCTGCACTGAACACCGGGTAATGCCAGCAGTCTGAGTGTACCTCTTTTAGCAGAGCACGAGTACGGTAATATACTCACAAACACATGGCCCATCTCAGCAATCAGTTTATCAAAGTTCTGTTTGCTTTATAAATAAAACACTATGAGAAATTATTCCATAAGATTAGGAGGCAAATTCACCCTCTGTGTGATTCAACATACTTTAAAGGATTGCTCCAGAGAAGAATTTGGTCCTCCAAATCTAATGTATTCGAGAAGGAGTTTTGAGAAAAACTGATTTTAACAAGAGTTTCACAGATGTCTGCTAAAACCTTAATAGAAGCTTTGAGCCAGAGACTTCTATAATTCAACCCCTGAACTTTTGAACAACAATTTTATTTAGAAAGTTGATTTATTCGTAAGTAAATAGGATACAGTGTGGATGAAGTACAAGGGATCAGGAGGCAGTTATTAGATTTATAAGTACAAAAGCCTCACTGTTGCAGACAGTGGAGGCTCAGCAGTTACTGTACCTTTCAAAACTAATATGTAACCATATCTGTTTTAAAAGAGTGATTCATATTACTCCGAATGCATGAGAAACTCTTTCTCATCCCCACCACAGGAAACTTGAGTCTGATTTTAATGAGCTTCAATTGGAATGTGGCCTTTGAAAAGTAGTGCATTTGAAAAGATGGAACATTAAATTTTGTAATGATGTAAAACATCTTCAATTTTTGACAGGACAATGGTGCTTATTGTGCTTTATGGGCCCAGTGGTGATTCAAAGGTCACTTTGTATATGACTCCACAGACAGGGGCAGCAGTGAATGAAAATTAGGTTACATGTGATCAGCTTTATTATTAATCAGATGAAAATGGATTTTTAACATTTTTCTAATGAGCAACAGAGAAAGAAGAAAATACCATGAATAAAACTACAAGAGGAAACAGCGAGACCGAAATGTACAATGTGCATAACTAAACTAATGTGTATTAAATCTGAAATCCTTAAATACTGTCTCAAGAAATAAAATGCAGCTGCATATTTTTGTGTCATAAATATATAGAAAACTGCTGAAATACCTACTGTAATTTACTATCTCTGTCCTTTGTTTATAACTAACTAATGAACTGATTTCTTCGTACAGTATATTATAGCAGCACCAGATAGCACTGCTATGCTTAAGGTTGTGTCAGCGTTTCCATTATAAATCCTGTTTTTCAGGGGTTTATAACTCAGCTGTAAAAATGCAGCCCAGGCTAAAACTTGGCATACAAGGTCTCTGCCAGGAAGCACATTCATTTCACAAATTTTCCCCAAGTGTCTCTTGGAATATTCTGGTACTGCATGAATGTGAATTATACAAATACCGTAAAAGTTTACTAGTTTAAGATTCTGCACTTGTTTAAAAAACAAAACCTGTTTCTAAAGTTTTGTGTTCCCCTCCCCCCACTCCACAAAAACATACACCTTTATAAAATGATAGGCTAACATGCCTTTGCTCTGGAAAGAAAAAAAAATATTTCTGAAATCCTTCAAAACACCAGTCCTGAGCAGAGTTAGTACTGCCTTTTCATACCCTGGAATATTTTCATGCTAAATAAAACATAGCACTACAGAATTCGATTGCTGGACATCACTGTTGAATCTCCATGCTGTGACCTAACTCACATTAAAACCTCATGTTAATAAAATGCTTGATCACCAGATGCCTGCGTGCCTAGCGCCACGCTTGGCTCGGCCCAACGCTATTTGGCTATCAGAGTCCTGTTCTGATCAGCAACTAGTGCTAAGGAGCAGGGAGAGGAGTGGTTTGCAGCAAGGAGAGACGCTTCTTTTCTCAGTTAATCACCCAAAGAGGAACCCGGGGGGGGGGGGGGGGGGAAATTTGAAATTTGAAATTTGAAAGAAAGAAATTTGAAAAGAAAAAGAAATTTGAAAGAAAGAAATTTGAAAGCAGCCATTCCAATACCAAAACACGCCATGAGGCTGGGCATCACCATCATCTGCATTACTCAGAGGAACAGCAGAGAAAATGCAATGGCGATGTTAAAACAGCAAAAAGCCCCAGACAGCCTAAGTGGTGGTGTTATATGAGATCCTGGGAGCATTTGCTGTCTTTGAAAGAGATTTACTGGCATGTAAAGGAGTGAGCAGCAGGGGGCACACACCAGACAGAGAGGTAAGGGCTCCTGCTCCCTTGTTGATGCTCCCATCCCACACGTAGTCTTGGCTGCATTTCCTAAGTTGGGCTTTGCCAAAGGCCTCCACAAGCCAGTACCAATGTGTTGCTCCATCCCACACAGAGGGCTTGCTGCTACCTGTGCCTTCTCCAGAGGATGGGAAACAGTTAATTAACTATTAAGCTGGGAAAGCATGCATCCAGAGGGACAAGGGTTAGGCAGGCTCAAGGGCTATAAAGCCACCCTCTTCCTTATGGCATTAGAGTCACAGAGAAGATACCAGTCAGTCTTTGCCATGTAGTTCCCTGCATGTAAAGCCTTACTTCCATGGGTAAACTGTGAATTGTTGAGGAGCAATTTGTGAGGTGCTCCAAGCACAGGCTGCTCTGAGCACCACGGCACACTGCCCCACCGACCCCTCAGACCCTTCTCTCTGACAAGGGCCCAAACACGCAGCCCCAGGAGATGGCAGAAGCTCTTGCCCATTGTTCCCACATCCTCATGCATCCATACAGGAGCAACCACAACCTTAGCTTATGGCTGCTTAAACAAAACTGCTTAAGCTCCAGCACAATTGCATTGTCATGGATATTCCAGTCCCCTCTGCCGTGGGAAGTGCATGAGAGAAAAATCACTTCGGCACATTCAGAACTACTTAAAAATAAATAAATAAATAAAATAGTGAGAACAAACATGCTGAAGCTGGAGTCACGTGTTGCCCGAGCTGTGACTTTGCACATCCTTCCCCCTCGGCAGAAGAACAACCTGCTGCAGCCCTGCCAGTGGCACACCCACATGGAAAGCAAGCCAGGCCAACATGGGAACACCTCACTGACCCACAAGCAAAAACACACAGATAGACCAAGCAACATTGGTAGCAGAGGGTTTGAGGAAAAACAGCAATCCTCTGAGCGAAGGCTGTGTGGCAACACTGCTGCAAACCCCACAAAAAAGGGTGCATGAACTCCTAGCCCTCTGATACCCAGGGTGCATAAAGAAGGTTTTCAGAATACCTTGCTGTGGTTTCAAGGCACCGCTTATTCCCCTGCAGAGCAGGCACAGCAGCGGCAAGGCACACCCCATTTTAATCAGGCAAGTGATGGGAGCAGCAGGACCTGGCATGGCTAACGATGCGCGGCTGCTGTGCTGGGGCTTCGTTAGGCTCTCGGCCCCTCCACTGCAAGGTGGGCTGGGAAGCCTTGCCCGCTCTGACTGCTCCGTGGGATGTTCCCTGATTCCTGGCTTATGTCTGGGGGAAGATAACACGGATAATGAATTTTCCCTGTATTTTATCTGAGTTTGTGATTGTGCCCCTGAAGGGGGGTAGGAAGTACTGAAGCATGTCGGTACTGCTTGAAAAGGAAGAGGGGGGAAGCAATCTAAACTAAAGTACATATTCTGTTAAAGTAGGGATGCAAAATAGACCTTGGATTGCTCTGTGGGTCAGTTCCTGATTAGTTTTTATTCCACTGGCATTTGGTCTTCATTGCTGTCTCAGGCTGTAATAATAATGTATGTTTCTTTAAGAAAACACACAGCTTTTACAGGAAAATATAGAGGATATGCTATAGTATTTTTGACTATTAAGCTAAATAGCCATGTAAAATGAGTATAGAGTATCGGCACCAACTCCTGCTGTACTGAGGCTCCTTTGTGAAGTTAATTAGTTCTTCCCCCCACCCACCCCAAACTTAGCTTGAATAAATTTGTGGTTAGAACAAGAATGAGGAATTTTGCATTTCTTGGCTAATTTTTTCTCACTTCCCCCTTTTTAAAGGAAGCTTCACCCATCTGTTGGGATAGCACTGTTTCTTTTGTATAAAGATGACTGGCTAAAGAAAAAACATCAGTAAAAATGTATTTTGTGTAACAAAAAAAGCTGCCTGTAGTTTCTCTGAAAGCAACTTTCCCTCATGGCATAAGGTAAATAAACAGATCCTACAGACTGTTAGAAGCTTGTGAATTTTTTAATAAATTAGGCATGAAAAAGTGTTAGTTAACTAAGTGAAAATGTTTAGGGTTTTTTAAGAAAAAAGCATGAGCACTGGAAAAGTATATACTTAGTGGTATGTAAAAAATACAGGTTTTTTAACTCAGTTTCCAAGACTTTTATAACAAAGTGCAGAGAAAGACAGATGAAATTATGTTCTGACTACATACACTGAATAAGCCCAATGGGAACCCCTGTATATAGTTATCAGTGGCACTGAAATCTGCTTAGGAAAGCAACAAGTCTTTTGTTCTGTTGACAACAGTTATTACAATTAATTCATTTTGTGATTGGTATTTGCACTGAGTGACAAGGTGTTATTTTACCTCAGTAAAAGTTAAAATGGTAATACCTACATGCGAAATAACACCGAGTTTGCTATCACTCACTCAATAAAAGAAAAGCTTGTCTTCAGAAATGCCTGCTCAGCTGCCGCTCCTGGGAACCTGAAGGAAGAGCGTGAGGCTCTTCCCTCTCCTCTTTCGCTAGGAGACTGGGGTTCTTCTTGCTCTTTTACAAGTTTCTTTGGGAGGAAAAAAGCCCCAGATTTACCTACTCGCTGCTACACTGTAAAGGTGAGAACAGGAGTGAATGCAGCAGCAGGTGGGATGGGTGCCACGAGGGAGCACAGGGCCTGGGCTGTGGGCAGCCGGCCTGCTCGGGCCTGCGTGATGGCTTCCACACCTGAGGGGCTGTGGCAGGCCGGCGGCACCAGGCCTCTGCCTGGGGCTGGCTGCTGGAGGCCTTCAGGGCCTCCTTGCTTACTGCAGTTGTATTTTATTTTTTTTACTGGAAAGGGAGGGGAGCCTCATTTTTGAGTGGGAAGGACAGGTGATAAAAGAAGTTAAGAGTTTGGCAAGTCCAAAGGGGTGTCAGTGAGAGTTCAAGCTGCTATGGCGCTGGCATGAGCAGGAGGCAGCCTGGTGCTGCGGGGCCAGTGCTGTGCCCCCAGCGCTGAGCCTGGCCACGCTCACCCACCCCAGCCCACACTGGCACCCAGCCCCTGCTACGCTGGGGCTGTATGGGCACAGGAGCAGGCCCCACAGCTGGCCACAAGCCCTCGGCTGCCCATTTTTAGTCAAAGAATGACGAAACAAGGAGCAGGGAGCGTGAGATGATATATATTTCACCTCTTGTAGCAGGACCTGACAAACCAAGGAAAGTTTGCAGTGCTAACAAATGGCAAATAACCCATTAGTTATGGATAGTTCAGCACGTCTCTACTTTTATTATAAGTTAGCCTCACTAAACCATTGACTTAACAGAGAATCATTATAAATCCCCATTTTGAATTTTTTTATTAGCAGTATTTATCACCTTCTCAAAATCAATCCTATATTTTTAAATTAAAACAAATGACTACTTCTACTGCAATCAATATTAGTACATTTCCCTTTTTTAAAAGGAGAAAAAATGGAATACAAAGAAATGTCCTTCTTTGGCTGCATCAATCCAATTTCAATATAATTCAATATTTAATAAATATAATCCTCCGTGTCTGTGCAGGGAAACATCATAAAAAATGCAAAAGGTTTCCTGGTCTCCAATAACTTGCATGAAACAAAGTGTTTCCTTATTCCTTCCATAAATACTGCAGTCTTAAGGTACTGATTTTTTTCTTCCTGTGTATTAGAAAGAGTTTACTCTGATTATGTATAAGAAAAGAGGTTTACATATTTCATGATTAAAAAAAAAAAAACATAACAACAACAAAATGCTACCTACCATCTCCAGAAAAATCACCATCTTTATCTATTTGTACTTCTCTAGCTTATTTTTAAAAGGGCAAAAAAGAAAAACCTTATATAATACCTAATTTGTACATCTGTGGTTTCCCTCTGACTTGTGTAGGCACCATATGTTTTTAATTATCATAATAGCCTTAAAGAACCTGTTCAGTGGGAAACACATATGATCCTTTTATTACTGGTTTGTAATTTAAACAGTTTTAACAGAAAAGGTCTGGCTATAAGGGACCGAGAGGCACAAAGGTCTAAAAACCCTGTTATTGACCTCTGAAAGCACGAGTTCAAATCCCACCCACCGAGGTGGGACCCGTCTCTTTCTGCTCTGACAGAGGTAATCGGTCACATGTGAAACAGCTCTTCGGGACCTCAAAAGACATAATCTCCAATCTCAAATGACTCAACGTTGCAGTCAGAAGCTGACACAATGAAGCTGGGGTCTATAAACATTATCACGCACCCGATCTGGGCTTTCTTCTCCCTGTCGAAAGCTCGGCCAGCGACACCGTAGGAGAAGCCCTACGAAAGCCAGAAGCTCAGAATTTCAGCAATCCTCATTAGTTGTTGCCCTTTTATATTCACGGTTTTGTCCTTTATGCAAATGTGAGACTCGTGAACACGCCAGTCTCCCAGCCACAGAAAACAGTCAGATATTCGGAGGTAGGAATTAAATTTAACAAGTTCAATTCACTCCTGATTCTGGACATCTAAACACATAATCAGTCAGATAATGTTATTAATTATCATTCAAGCGACAACCTTTGACACTGGCATGCTCCCACAACCTCCCTACTCCAATAACTCAAACAGAAAATCGTTGGCATGAAAACCCATAGTCTTATGAACAGAAATTGCAAATAAGCAGGCACTGAACATACAACTGGGAGTAAGCAAAATCCCCCTTTTCAGAGAGAAAGCAGAGGCTCACACAATAGCTCAGTCACTTGACCCAAAATGAAATTCTGCACAACTTTGTCCCAAAACAGATAATTTACACCCCAAACAAAGAGCTGTGGGGAGAAGAGGGTGGGGAAGGAGCACAGCTAAAATTACACTGAGGCTGGAAGTCGTTATGGCTCTATCTAGGGAGATGGATGGTGCCCTCATTAGGACGAAGTTTTATTTAGACAGACAGACAGAATCCGTATTAGAACATTAGGCTGAAAAGTTTAAATGTCAGGAAATACGAAATTAAGATTTTGCAAATAAATGCTGACTTGGAGAAAAAAGCTTGGACTCCCTGTACGGATCCCACTGGAAACACATAGGGAAAATCAAATAACTCAGGAATTACAATCTCATGGGCCAGTCTTGCTCTTCAAGGGTATTCCTGGAGAACTCTGTTTCACAAAACACGGACATGATACCATGAAGAGTCTGACTAAACCATTCCCTGTCCTTCCCTGTCTCACTCTCCATCCCCATTCCCTCTGCTTTCTCCGGGGAAAGTCAGATATTTTGCAATGACGGAAAGACAGCTTAATTATCTTGCATACAAAAAAAGACGGTTATTGTTTTCCATTTTACCTGAAAGCTAATGGATCTTGGAATACCAGACGTGGATGTTCAAAATCCCCTCTGGAGCCTTTCTGGTGATTTGTCGTCTCTTGGTTGCCTTTGGCGCACACCGGTCTCTGCTGAGGTAACGTGAGCTATTTCACACTAAAAGCAGATTTTTGAGAGAGGAAGTGCATGCACACACATACACGCACACACACACATACACACAACCCCTCCACCCCCTTGTCCTGCACTGTGCCTGGAGGTCCTGCTCCAAAGCACAGTGACCCGAGGAGGACCTTCTTGTCTCAGGGTTTGGGTGGTTTTAGGGTGGAGAAGGACAGGGAGAGGCACGGCCCTGCAGAGGGGAGCAGAGCTCTGCACCACACCGACTTTGTCCTCTTGTCCCAGGCACTTGGGGAAGACCTGTGGGTGCTGCTGCTCCCCGTGTGCTGCTGAGACAGACCCAGGCAGCTGACAGGATGGACACATGGACTCTCCTCCCTGGGTGCAGTGAGGTTATGTGGCACAGGGTTGCCTGCCCGGGGGCCCCTTTGCCAGGTTCTGGGCTTCCACATTAAATGGTTTAATTGGGCCAGAAAGGGATGCTTATAGAAGATGGTGTTTCCACTGGGATGAAACAAATTTTAAATGAAGTTCTCTCATTTTGATCTTAAAAAAAAAAAAAAAAGATTTTTCTCTGGGATATTTTTTTAGTATGAATCCAGTGAAAAATCTAGTTTTTTGTTTTGTTTTGTTTTCCCCATGGTGTTTGCATACCTGTCACACCACCTTGTAACCAGCTGGCGCTGCCAGCCCCCACCCAAGGAGGAGCATGGACGTAGCCCATCAGAATCTCCCTGCCTTTGGACAGACACACGGGATCCATCCACAGGCTCATGTCCACTACCACCAAGTAAAGCTATTCTAGGGACCCCTCATGCTGCAGGTCCAAACCAGAGAGTTTCTACCTTTTTGTCTTCCTCTTCTGCCATACACATAAGAACACAAGTCTACCTTAAGAGAAATCCCAGTTCTGGGTCCAAGAAAACTCTTATTCTATTTAAGGATCCTCCTTTTACGGGAAGGATCTTCCAAATTTCCAAAAAGTGGATAACAACAATACCACTGTGATCCCATCTGTACACAGCAATGGCACTGTAATGCACGGAGCATAAAACACCAAATTCCCACAGACAGCATCTGTCTTACTACAAACAATGGACCATTATCTTGTAAATAATTCTGATTAAGCTGCAGCATTTTCCCCAAACAAACAGTAGGGGAGCAGAGGGTGAGGATTTTTCTAGTGGGAGTGCCGGTTTTCTCCTTCCCCAGCACTGACACTCAGTTTTTTATTCAACTGATTGGGCCCCCTCTCCTCCCCGCTCTATCCCCCATGGCTTGGTTTTCATGTTCTGACCTTATCCATCTGTCAGTCATCTTGGCAACTGAAGAGGGAGCCATCACGTTAATGGGATTCCCACCTCTATCCTTTGGGAAAGCTTTTCTGTGTTTTTTTTTTTTTTTTTTTTTTTTTTGTTTCCTTTTTCTTTTTCACCCCAATGAACAGTTATGCTTAGTGAATACGCCCATAAACCTCGCAGTTATTAAACTGTTCTCATGTTAGGGGATAGGAAGACCGGCCGCCCCGCTGAGTGCGTACCAGTGCCGGTCAGAATTCGGGGATGTCCATCAGGAGCCAGCTGAAGGCGCCTGGCCGTGCTGCTGATGGGCCTCGGTGTGGCAGCGGGCTTCCCTCGGCAGGAGCTGCAACCCTCTTCCAACACTCAGCAGAGAGCGACGCAGAGGAGCGGGGCTGAGCAGGGACCTGCACCCACAGCAGCAGCACGCTGTGCCCCTCCATGCTTACGCTGCCATACCAACCAATCCAGCAACAGCTTTACCAGGAAGGTCTTACAGCGATGTAAAAGCAAAACCAAGTGCACCAACTGGAGCAGGGCTAGCTGCACAAAGGGATGAGTGAAACGAGACACAATTAGGGCTAATGTGTCTTCTAATGAACCTTTCTCCTAAGGTTCACAAACTCATCTATGCAGCCCTAAAAAAATCCTGGATTTGGTCTTTAAGTTGTTCATTTCAACGCATAAATGTTTTCGTATATGTCTCTCTTGATAAATGTCACATCTCTACATGGCTGACATGTTGGTTTGCCTTCCCTGCATCCCCTTAACATGCCTGGTTAGACATGGGAACTGGTCTGGACCAAATGCACTTCTGGGCTTAAAACAAAACAAAACCAAAAACACACACACACAAAATAATAATAATAATAATAATTTTAAAAAATAGCTTAATCTAAGATAGTAATGTTGGAAAGCAGGCAATAAAAAATTTAACTTACAAGTAGTGATTTGAAGTCACTGCCATTCAATTAAAACCCTTACAACAGGCAATTCCAGCCACCAGATCAATGAGTGTGAGTGCACGCCCCAGGACCTGCCAAGCTTCCAGGAGAACCAAGTATTGAGAATAATGCTGGTGCTGGAACGGAGGGGACAGTGTGACAGGTCCCCAGCCCTGAGAAGGACGCGGTCATGCAAGCAGAGGACAGGGGAGCCTGCAGAGCCATGGGGACCAGGGGCCAAGCACCCTGCTATCGCCCAGCCCCAGCACTGCATGGCTCTGCAGCACGGCTGGGGCAGGCATGCGGTTCACAGCCAAAAGGGGCAGCTCTGCCCAGCTGGCACCTGGAACAGCTCTGAGGTTAAAATTTGTGGATTTGGTTGAAAGACAGTATGGCCAAAATACTGAAAAGCTGCTGCAGGTGCAGAAAGCCCCTGGGCACCTGCCTTTTGGCTCAGGTAGGAGCTGATGCTGGAGGCAGGTTTCAGCACAGCTTTCACCGTACTGGGCTGCTTGGGAAGTCAACTTTATGAGTGCTGCAAGGACATAGAAGGGTTATCCACATCCAACACATAGCTCATGTGTGTGTTTATTTTCATCAGTAATTTTTTATAGCTTACTGTAGTTATACCAGAGAAGAAAGCATTTACACACTGAGGACTTATATAAATGTTCTTCATCTTTAAAGTGCTTTGCAAACATTAATTAATTCATTTATCCTCACAGCACTCCTACCAGGGAGATAAGTACTATTATTTCCCATTTCACAATGGAGAATCCAAAACGGAAAACTTATTTTTTTTCCATGGTCAGAGGGTGAATCACAGGAAGACCTGCAGGAGCAGTGAGGACTGCCAGCTTCTGAACGTGGGCTGCTCTCCTCAAACCTTATTTAACAGACTTGTGTTCTGCCAGAGTCATGGCACATATTGGGATATGCCTTGGGTTTTTCCTCCAGTAAGAGATAATTAAGGAACAATTCCCTCTCTGATCCCCAGCATGGGATGCTATTTCCTACCCCAGTGCTGCTCCACCAGCTGAACAATGGCTGTTCTATGAAGGGAGCGGCGCTACAGAAACCCTGCGTCAGAGATCAGCTTAAAGAAACTCACTCGAGCTCCACAGACAATGTGGCGGGTTCGGCAGGCTCTGGGTGTGAGTGCTGCACGTGGGAGCAGCTCCAAAACACTGGTTTATAAGTGGAAATGCTTTGGAAAGATGAATCCGCTGTTTAAGGTCACTCTCATCCAGAATTTGTATCTAAAAATTTCATGTATTAGGAAAATGGTTGTGATTTCCAATATTTGTTGTCAATCCTAAGAGTGTTCTTTCGACGTTTGTGCCGGAGGGATGCACAGCGCTCCTCTTTCACCTCTGTGGTGCTGCTGTAAATAAACCTCTTTCCTGTTTGCTCGTTGCCAGCAAACGTGTGGCTGTTTCAAATGGCAGTACAAGTTTCTGTTAGCCTGAAATGGTCAATTTCAAGGCATATCTAAAAAATGAAATGGTGACAGCAACCTTGTAGGGAAACGTTCACATCAGAGAACTTATATCAGCATTGGGAATGACAAACTGGAAAATAAATCCTAGCTTATAGTTGCCTGCAGCCTGAACTTTTTTGCATTTTAGTTTATGTTTCGACAATAATAAAAATGCACAGAAACCCAAACCTTTTAGGCAGCTCGGAGAAGATACATTCATTAACAAAGTAAACTGCCAAGCTAACCTGTGGCATATTGCAGAATGCATGACCACATCCTACTGGGGGAAGGCCGGTACCTAGATGTTGCTTTGGAACAACCAGAACAATTGTTTAGTGAGAAATAGTTTTTGCATATGACTCATCAACCCTTGAAAACAGGATTTCTTATATAATACAAGTGCTGACACAGCCTTCACTTGAGTGGTGTGACTGCAGCTGTATAATTACAACTTTAGATTTGATGTTATGGACCTTAGGTTACACCATTCAGACAAATGCTCCATTGTATTACAGAGATATTTTGTCCTTAGTCATATTGCCCACAGGACAATAAGGACTATATTCACAGCTCGCTGCATAGAAGTTTAGGCATATAACAGCCAGCGGTATTACACAAAATGAGATTATACCCTATGGGGGTTAAATGGATTCATAATTGCCACTTTTTCTTGTCTTTTTTTTTCTTTGCTCCTAGTTGATACTTTTTTGGAAGTGCTCCTCAAATAAAAGGAAGAACAATCTCACACTGAGTCTGGATAAATGTTACAGTTGTCTCACAAATGCTGTATTATTTCTAGCCCTTCCAAAATAATATAATTGTCCTACTGCTGAACTACAGATTTTTCTCAGTATGACACAGAACACTAAAATGTCAGGTCCTGACTCATGGTGTTTTGGTGGAATAAATAAAAAGTACCAATATGCTATTCAAAACTGACAGCATTAATGAAGATGTGACACTGGGAGCCCTAGTCATGTTTTCCTTTAGCTTCCATTGCGTACTAAGTGGTGCACCGAACAATTGGCCACCTCTTACAGGTTCCCTCCTGGAAACACTTACCAGAGGCCTGAGTGATACTACTGGGACTAATGTGACTGGATGCTTGGTTTCCTACACTTTCTTTATCTAGAGTGAACCGCACGTGAAGGTGAGGAGCGAGGCTAGTCTCATGACGTTTACCACACATTCTTTCCATGAGGGATAAGAAGCAGAGTTAAGGACTACCAGAAGTACTGAAGACTGTAAGAGTGTAAGACAGGGCCAGTTGAACTGAGAAAGGTCGCTCACGGGACATATACTCACAGTATTTCTCCACTGGGATAGAGGCAGTATGTCTGTTACTCACTATGGCTATACTTCCAGCTGCAGGGCTGGCCCAGTAGCTCACTCTGGCCCAGCACCCAGGCACCAGTACTTACACACGTAATCCATCCAACTTTATGCATTTTTAACCCACTGGCCTCCACAAAAATGTCCACCAGATTTTACTAGCAACAGGGGGAACAGGTCCTGCATTCCCAAGGTATTTTCTGTGCCGGATGAAGCAAGTCTAATGTCTCCTTATGCACCTGTCTAACCATACATTACGTTGTTCTAGTCACAGACTGCTCATTAGAAGACTGCATTCTTAATAAATACCCTTTAAAAAGGCCAACAAGTTGCTTTGTAGAGTTTGCCTCTCAAAGCATGAAGAAACTGTGGATTACGAGTGGTCTTTGGTCTACTGAAAGATAAAAGAGTTTCTCTGAGAGTTTTCTTGAATGAATTAACAAAATGACTCCAAACTGCACTAATGGTTAACAGCTTTTTTTTATTAGCAACACTGAGATAAGTTATTGAAGCATTTTAGTATTGTTTTACATTCCATTCAGAAGTGACCTAACTTGTAACTCCATATACATTTAAAGATATAGTTTGACACTTATTCAGAAAGCAACAATTATTAAAACTTACATACCTTCATTACCAGGAAACCTTAATATATTTTCTAATTACTTCCAACAATACTCTATTCCAAAGCACATGATAACCCACTAGAAGTTTACACATTTCACTTCAATCACAGGTTTTAAATTGTGGATGTCAGAGTGCTGTTCATTGAATTTTACTGTCTTTCTTGGTTAATATTGGAAAACCTGGCACAATATATTAAGCTAGAAATATTGCTTAAAGAATATGAAAAAAGGTAACTACAGTATTTTTTCCTGCTAAAGCATTACAAAATACAGGACCATTAAAAACTCAAATAGAAATGACAATAAATAACCTTAAAAATGTTAAGAGAATTTTCACTCATACTAAAGTCCATTCCCTAAGCTTGCCAAACACATAAATAACAGAACGTATTCAGGACCTCTATTTTTGTACTATTACGATGGTTTGTTATATATTGTGGATGTATTGTGTATACATATATCAATGCTTACACTTAAGGTATATATTTTTTTTTTTCTTTGCTGAAACAATTAATAAACCTCAGGTAATTACTTATCCCTGGTACTACAAGTATGTAGATACGTGGGAGAAACCCCCAGAAATCCCAAATATGCAATACTATGCATAACAAGATCATCTCAGCATAAAGATATTCTAAGTTCCTTAGATTACAAAGATGAATTTGGTTATTTATTTCTGAAAGCCTGTGAAATAAAATTATAATTGCTGTCAAATTAATTGTTTAAAATTGGCCTCATAATAGGTATTAATTGTACACTTAGTTTTGATTTACAAGGATATCTAAATTGTTCCTGTTTATGAGTAGTTATAGGAAATACTATACCTCAGACACAAGAATATATGTTCCTGAACTGAAACACAAACCAGAGCATTGTCTTACTTTGGAAAGATCTGGAAACATCTCTATGCCTCTGCCTAATCCTAAATTATAATTTAAATTTGACCTGGATACGACAAAAACAATAAGAATATATTGTTTGGGAGATGAAACTTAGAGCAAAATCTCTGCAAAGAAAAGAAAAGCCTTTCTGTGCTAGGGATTTGCACTGGTGCGGCTGGCCACTGATGTCTGAAATCAAGGCACATACCAAGGCCTCCTTTTGCAAACACAATCCCCCTTTCAGATCTGGTGCTGGGAGGGACTGAATGGCTCCAGTTTCACTGGGAATAGAAGGTACTCAGCACTCAGCTGTATCAGATATTTTAGGGGTTAACTTCCAGAAACATGAACGGAATGGGAATGTTACACCACAGTATGAAAAATGGTAAGAAATAAGTTCAACAGTAAAGAAAATGGTGATACCAAACTTATCACCAGACTGATTTCTGATAGAACAAAATACAACGAAATTAAATTACATGAATATAGCAATGAAATTTAAAGTAAAATAAACATAGGACCTGATTCTACAATCCTTAGTCATGTAAGTAGTCCCACTCATCGGGAATGAGGGATGCAAGATTGGGTCCTTAGCTTCTGCTTAGGAAGTCAATGTTGATTCAGACAGTATCTTTTCTAGCCAAAAATATGCAGCAAAAGGAAAGTAACATAAACAAGGCTAAATGTCAACAGTGTTTGCAGGCTTACAGACACCATCCATTTGTTTGTACTGAAATGACTAGCGAACCATTTGGCAAATACAATGCTATTCACAGACCAGCCCTTTTATCCAGCAACACAAACTTCACTGGATCACTGGCATTCCCAGTTAATTAAAAAAAGGAAGCAAGCCATATGAGTTTGGTTTGATATTGCCATGCAAATGGCACTGCGACATCCAGAAGTGCGGCTGCAGCCCCGGCATGAGGCCGAGGCGCCGATCCCCTGGCGGCACTATGGCTCCTGCACCAGGAGCAGGCCCTGTGCTGAGACTAATGAAACCTCTGCACAGTCACCATGCTGGGTAAAGAAAGGTCTGCAGCAAAACTTTTATAGCGTTTCAATTTGCCTTGAAGGAGAAGAATATTCTGGTTGTTCCTTCAACGGCTGATGGGGGCAAAATATTGGGTTGCTTAACTGCATTAGGGGGTGCTTTAAATGGTTACGTGTACTGCAGTTTGCTGATTTTTTGTTACCTCATAGCTGTCCTAGTGCTTGGATATTTTGGGCCTTTTGCTTCTGTTTAACATGGATTTTATAATTTAAAAAAGCTGCGATAGGGTGAAGTCACCACAAACAATTAAAAATCTTTTTCTGTGTTTTATATGTTGGTGGTAGTTTTGAAGGGGTTACCATTATAATCTTTTTGGTTTTGACACCTGTGGCAAGAAGCAATTTACAATGACTAAATTCACTATTTAAACATTGGGGTAGAGCACTGTAATTATGTGACAATAAAGCTGTAATAATCTGCCACAATCGATCTTCCTCTTGCCCAGCCCTCTTGTCTGTGCTGCAGTTCCACATTTGGAAGGTATTTCAGAAAGTTACAATGCTGAACGTTTTAATAATTCTGTGCAATGCTGAACACTTTCTGCTCAAAGGAAACGGAAAGTGCTCAGTGCTTTGCAGAAGAACTTCAAAGCTGCTACCATACATAAGAAGGGCCCCGCCCTATTTTCATACAGTGAAAGAAGTGATAATGGGGTGGAGCCTATGCAGGAGAAAACAGCACTAATTGCAGAGGAAAGCAAGCATGAATGGAAGCAAATTAGATTTATAGAGACAACATGGAACTAACACTTTTGGTCATCATTAAGAGTGGGTTCAGTAGCACTAACCCATTAAGCAACCAGCTAATGCCCAGGACCATCTCTGGCCAGTACTTCTGTAGTCCACCAGCTGTTCTTTGAAAGCCTAGGTACATCTCAAGCAGAAAATGCAAGTAGGGATATTTTACCATCTTAGCCACAAAGCAGGAAGACTTAAAGAGAAGGAGAGATAGAAAAGAGTCTTGTCGTATATAGATGCTGTGCAAATTGTGTAAATTAGGGACTCGGAACAGGAGGTAGAACAGTACTGTGATTCAGGTGCATGTATAATGGAAGACAGGCAGAGAAAGAGAAGAGCAGAAATGGAAAACGTCTTCTAAAACTTAAATATAAAATAGGTCTACAAATTCCAAGCATTACTTTTCAAGTGAGCAAGTGTCTGAAAGCAGACTGCACAGATGCTCAAGGCAGCTACCAGGCCATGGAGCCAGCACCCTGGGCTTCCTCTCTGCTCTGGGCTGCTGGCTGCCAAGCAGCATGAGAGGTGTTCCCTGGCCTTAGACAAGTGCGTGGTAGCAAAAATGAACAAGATTGGCTCTTAGTCACTTAAGACTCTGGAACCAACTACAGGTAAGTTAGAAAAGGTCAGGAGTAACTAAAAATTCATCAATTATACTTTCTCCTTCCCTTTTGTTCTTTCCTATTCTGCTAGATATGTAAAGGAGAATTATTACAAAAAGAAAAAAAAACAGTGATTTTTCTCAGCAGCATTTTGACATGGAAACTTCTGTATTATAAAGTAATTATAGTTCTTTCTTTCCTAATTGTGCCTTTCATCCCTACAGCCTGAAGCATGATAGGAGCATAAATGAATTACATGTACATCGTCAGTCTCTCTCATTCTACATATGGGGAAACTGAGGACTGCTTCCCCTATGTGTGGTGACTTTCCAAAAATAACAATATATATTGGTGGAACTGTCCTCTAGAAATCAAAGCCTCTTATACCAAGATTTGGGCTTAAAAACTGACCTAGTATCTTAAGGTAAAATCTGCCAGCTATAAATGATCCACGTGGATATCTGAAAATCCAAGTTTGTTTTAATGCAGCCAGAAGTTTAATAAAATTAGCGTGGCCAATCAAAGATGCAATCTCAGCTAACTGAAGCTGAGATATTTCAATTTTATTTCAACTATATTCTGACTGTGAAAAGAGCACCATGCCTTGCTGTGCAAGGAGTGTATCAAGTGTATCAGTAAAATGAAAATGAAAACTCCCAAAAAACACTACTTTCAAGAGGGTGGTGTCTAAATGAGTGAAATAAATAAGAACTGCTGACATGGGGATTGTTCATATTCATCTATTTTTGCTGTGAGATATCAAGAAAAATGAAATGATGTATTTAAATACTCAACCTTAATACTTATATTCCTCAAATACTCAATAGAATGTCAGTAAGAATTTTAAAAAGCTATTTTTGGAGGGGGGAGAAAGGAGGACTTGCACTGCATTTTCCATTTAAAAATGGCTTAGAAAGTAGAACAGACAAGCTTCTGTTGCTTTTTTTTTTCCTTCATACTTCAAGTCAAATGCATTATCACTGGGCAGCGCTTGTGAAAGGGATATGGTCTTTAAAATCACATAAACTCAAGCCATCATAAAATGTTTGTTGAATTGATTGGAAGATGAAACAAAAAACTAATGCAAGTAACATGACCTCATTTCAATAATAATGTTAGAGGGTTTTTTCATTGTTTTAAAAATCTCATGTCTGGGAAGATGGATAAAGATATTTTGTACATAGCAACTAATCTTAGTTTTCAAAGTTTTTTTTTGTTGTTTCTTTAGATTCTTTGCTACATTTTTCTGTAACTGATTGATTGTAATCCTCAAATATAGAGAAAAAAAATCCGAGTAGTAATTTACCAGCTGCTAACTGAAATTGAGTATCAACTATTTTCAAATATCAGAAATCTAACTATTGATTTTGAAGAACCTGGAAATATTTCCAACTCTCTTAACTGGTTCTTAGTGAACTGAGACACAGAAATTTACAAGTTCAGCCATGCAAATACTTGGGCTTGTGATTCAGTTTAAGTAGCGACAATACTGTGAAGGTAAAATGCTCTAAGAATATAAGTGAGATAAACTTTGTTGGGAGAAATTTTTCTTTTTTTCTCAGACCAACTAATGCACTAGAAAAAGCAGAAAGGGGCCTGAAGGAGCTGCTATGGCTGTAAGCACATATTCTTTCCTAATAAAGTTAAACAAAGCTCCCACTAACCTTAAGTTAACCAGGGTAACCACTCTTAAGTGTTTGCAGATTTAGGGTTTCATTTTAAGTTGTCAGGCTTTATAATTGTTGATCATATTTTCTTTTTTCTTTTCTTTTCTTTTCTTTTCCTTTCCTTTCCTTTCCTTTCCTTTTTTTCTTAAACTTGAATACATTATTCAGCTCTGACAATGAGTTTGCTGATTAGTTTGAAGGTTAAGTGAGATGAACATTATTGAAGTTTTTCTGTCCTTTGCTGACTCTGCTTTTTAAAGTGATACTGTTTTTCAAAGGATTTACATTCTAAAATCTCTTTCAAGCAAGAACTATTCATACAAAATTGGAGATAAATTGAAAAACCCTCACTCACTTGTTCCAAATAGATTTAACTTTATTTTTCGTCAAATGTGATGTGTGATATGAGGAAGTAAATCTGCAGTTTTCTAAATCATACTAGTAAGGGTAACAAAGTGGGTTTGTTTGTTTGGCTTGTTGTTGTTTTAATTACATGAAGACATAATCTTAATTAGGCAAATCACAACTTGTACAACCTCTAGTTAGGATAGTGAAAATGGTCAAAGGCAACTACTGTATGTGTGCCATTGAAACATATTAGAAAAATAAAATTAAAAAAAAAAGGGGGAAAAAGGAAAAGAGCACCTCTTCACTACAGGTAGATGCATTCCATCTACTTGGCCTATGATTTAATTAATATTGTGGAAACGGAATGCACCCCAAATAAAAGAACAGAATGAGAGAGAGAGAGAGAGAGAGAGAGAGAGAGATGGAGAGAGAGAGGGGAGAGAGAGAGAAAGAGAGCGTGCGCACGCTCAAGGCTTGCCTGGGAAAGCATCCAGTGTTTTTCTTGGGTTTTTACTTATATCAAAATACTGAAAAGTTTGCAAGTTACCATGTGAATTTTTAAAAACTTTCTCCTCCTTTGAGTATGCTAAAGCAGTAAATATCCCCTTCAGATGCCACTACCACAGATAGTCTATATTGCTGCTACACTAGATTAAAAGCAAGTTCTTTCTAAAACTCTGTATAAGTATATGCATGCAGCACTGTTGATTTCAATGGAGTAGACCACATAGAAGACTAGAATTTGGCCCACAGGGTTTAACATTTAAAAAAATGTATTACTAACAAACATGACTAAGTATATTTAAAGAGCAGTTCATGATTCTGCACAAGTGTTTTCTGAAATGGTCTAAAAGAAGGTCTAAAACTTACCACACAAGTCAGGTCTCTTGATACATCCACTAGTTGCTGTGCTACTTGCAAGTCCATTAAAGGCTGCTAAGCCATCAGAGCTGTAAGCTCTTAGGACTGACAACATGTTCATCTGCTTCTCCAGGACCTGTGGACCCTGAACTTGTTCGGCTTTCATCACTCCTTGTGCAGTTTCATGGGAGGATAGAAGATTCTGACTGTGCCACTGCTTTTCTGATGCTTGTGGCAGTGGTGATACGAGCCCTTGTGCTGGTTGTGAGGTGACCACATTTTGTATATTGTTGCCTCCTTCGCTGCTTTCCTTGTTTAGGGCAGACAACTGCTTATTCATAATATCTGGTTCTGTTTCAATGTCCTCATCTTCAATGTTTTCTTCCTTGGAAGATTCCATATCCTCAGATGAAGCTATGTCAGAAAGGTCATCAGTAGCACTTTTATTTACAGAGTCAGAGAGCAGAATATTTGGGTCATCTTCGGGTTGTGGTTTTATTTCAGATTCATTACTGGTGCAAGAATTTTGTGTTCCCGTGCCAATAACACCAGGATAAACACCAAACTGCTTATAGAAGTCTGTTGTAAAATTACAAAAAGTGGATTCCATGTGGCTGGGCCAGGCAGTACTCTTTTGCTCTCCCAGGGTCTCTTTATTTTGTCCTTGGGTCATTTTCTCAGAAGCTGAGTCCAGCTGGCTAAGCATGTTTGAAACTACTGCCTCTTTGCTGGAATGTACCGAAGAGGGGAGCAAGCTCACTTTATTAACTGAGGCTGAAGCTTCTCTAGATTGGTCTTTGTTGTTCCCTATGATGTTGTCTTTACGTTTAGCCTTGCCCAAGTGATTGGCCTGGAGGTGCAGAGCCATTAGTTCCATAGATGAAGTTGTAAAGGAGCAAAATAAGCAGCCATGCCAAGCAATATTGTCTTGCACGGTAACAGATGAACCTGGGAGGGAGGCTGCATCTGGCCTTACAGATAAGTCAAGAGGTTCATATTGCGACTTTTCTGTTTTTCGCTGTGAGGACTTGCTATTGATCTTTTCCTCACCTCCATCTGAACCCAGAGCTTTTGCTGAAAGTGGATCTGACAGAGCTTTATCCTTCATTTCTTTTTCTTTCTTCAAAGAACTTAGGACAAAGCTGTCCATGAAAGCTTGCAAAGACCCTTGAAAGTTCACACCATTCCCAACCATGTTCTGGTAAGCACGGCCAAGTTCAGAGAAGTGTGTTCCTTTGGAAGACATGTCTGAACCCTTCATATTGTCCAAAGATACTTCAGATGACATGCCAGCTGCTTGTCCTTGCTGATCTCCAGAAGACAGCATTCCTGACGTCCACTGCTGCGAGACCATGCCACTTCGGAAGTCGATAGCAGGAAGCCCCTTGAAGGCTCCTCTCAGTATATCTGGTCTAATAAACATGGAACTTTTACTTGATGTCTCTTCTTTGTGATCTTGACTTGCAGCCTGCCCAGAGAGTGGTCCTGCTCCATTCTGTCGCTCCCGATGGTGCCTTTCCAAATGGTACTTGAGGGATGCAGACTGAGTACCAGCATAATCACAATGTGGACACTTGTAAGGCTTCTCACCTATGTGTATGCATAAAAAGACAAATACAAGAGAAGAGAGTTAACTGCACTTTGGTGTATGGATGAGTGAAGAAAAAAATCAACATTAGCTGCTTGAAAACAAGAAGATCTTACAGATAATAATTCATTTTTTAAAAAGAAACGCCTTTAATTGAAGACTAATTTATAAGCTGAATATTTCTAAAATGGGTTTCCAGAATGTGGGGCTATTCAGGAATGACATGGTATCTACACACAATTAGCCATCTTTTTCTTAATCTAACATGTAGAAAACTGTTGTAGAATTAAAAGCTATGATTATGAAAATGAAGCATAACAATTTCAACCACAGTAATCATTAAAAGTACAAGTTTTAAAAAAAAGAGAGACAAAGAATGTAACAAATGGATGGTTGCAATATTTTGTGTATACAATTGCTCTAAAATTTGTTTAAATTATACACATGGAAACCATTTTTAAACCTAAAAAATTTATGGCACTGTTACGCAAGACTGAAATGAATGATTTAAGTCTTGCTCTGCAGTAAATCATGGATATAATTAGCAAATGGCATACTGCACAAGTAATTTATCATTATTTGGAGGGCACCATTCCAGAAGGATTCAAAGATCTGCAGACCTACTGCATTGTTTCTAAATAAAGAAGTATAAATACAGATTCTATAAAATATTAATATCATTATACTACATTATGATTGCAGCATGTAAGAACATATAGTTAAAATAAAAAGTAGTCAATAAAATAAAAAAGAAATCAAGTAATAAAAAAGTACAAAATATACTTCTTTATTTGAAATTAGCATTATCTACTGGTTTTTGCAGTCTTCTAAGTTTGTACTAATGGCACTTCTAATGCTCAAGTAGTAAAATCTGTAATTTACCTGTCATAAGTGCTTTCCTAGGATTAGCTTGAATAGAGTTTTAAAACATATAAGATGATATTCACGAATTAAGTATGTATTTCAGTCCTGTACAAACTTTTATTGTTTGTCCTATACTTTAAAAGAGGTAGAAGATATTACATGTATAATAAATATTCACACACAATCATAAACATATATCCAAAAAGAATGTATGTCTAACCAAACGTACATCTAAATTTTTGCAGAGCACCTGTTAGGAATACAGAGCTCATTTTAAAGGAAGAAGTATAGAAATACTCACAAAAAGAGACAGAAATGTGAAAAACCTGCAAGCTGTCAATACTGACAATTAGTGATTTCAGGGAGCTCAACAACAAGAAGAAACTGTTTTCTCTACATAGCTTTTTCTCCTAAGTGGCCCAAAAGACAATGGCCAACCTCTTCCAAATGCTGTAATGGAAAAATTTGTTTCAAAAACTTCCTCCATAGGAAAACAAGAAAAACAAACAAACAAACAAACAAAAAGCTGTATAACATTATGTACTTTACCAAACCATCTGGAAAGTCACCCCTTTTCAAATCACCTCAAAATCTGATTAAAACAAAATTGAAAGGCATTCAAACTTTCTGATTTGTTTAAGCTGCAGGCTCAGTTGAAAGTAGGCAAAGACTTGAGAAGCTGCTTCTCTTGCTGATCACAGAAACTTACTAACGAGATGCAACACAAGTCCACTCAAACTGACCATGAAGGCTTACCAACTGGATATGTGGAACAGTAGCTGGATACGTGCTGTAACTCAGACAGGGCTGAAGTAAATTATAAGGAGTGGAAATCCTAAATCCATGTGTAATCCTAAAGCTAAATGATGAGATGTGAGAGCTTTACATCAACCACGTTAATTGACCTTTTTCGAGAAGGAAAGCATAGCATCTCAAACAATAGGTGTTCAGCAGAGGAAGAGGTAGGAATTAACAATGTTCATGCTTTAGGCCTGGGTCCACATAGTTTAAGGGAAGAAATCAGGTTTAAACATTTCAGTGCAACTTCTGAGTCTTTCACAATCACCTGATTAAGTTCTGGTGCTCTACCACCAAGAAGTACGTCTGCATTCAGTGGGAGTCATGCACAGGCAAACAGTTCCTATGGACCCTGAGATGCATCACCTCTGCTTGGGCTTCTCTGTCCTCAGGTGGAAGTCTGCACACACGTGCATACGCGTACATACGCACACCCCCCAGCCCCATCGCAGGCATTTCAGGGTAGGGACAAGGGGACAGAAGACCTCCGCTGTCGATTTGTTTACATTTCTGCAGGGCTGTTTGGGAGTGTGTAAACCCTGACAGCTGTGCTGCCAGTCAGAATGTGGACAAATATTAACGCTGTTTCTACAACATGCACATACTGCAGTATTTTTGAGCTGTTTTCCGTGATTTTTAAGTTTGTACCCCAGTTACTGTCAATTACACAACTGTCACTAAAAGCCTGTGACACAATGGAAATATTTCAAGTATTGTCTAAGTAATCAGACTGGTGAAAAACAGCAGACTTTATAAGGTTAAATGCTCTCACTTTTGAGTTTTCACTCCTCTTGAAAAGCCCTTCCACATCCCCTATGCCTTTACAAAAATCTTTAACACAACTGTATTGATCACTTCCTTTTATTCTAATGATAGTTCAGTGTGTGTTTGCATGGCACATTAAGTGACACTATCAATAAGTGTGTCCCAGTATTGCAAGCACTATGTCAACTGCTGAATAACACACTTTGGCAGGGTGAAAGAGAATTTTGTAATATAAGCTGCTCTAATGTTGCTAAAATCATGCAGGAGGTGTTCAAAGGAATAAGTATTTAAAAACAGGTATAAGTGAGTTAAAATATGCTAACTGGTAATATTTTGCACCAGTGAAGTACCTTCAGTCTAAAGTACTGGGCACAGCAACATACTCTTATTTTGAATTGCAGTGCCCTGAAGTCATTGCATTTTCCTTTCAAAGGCCTCTCCGCTGAGTGAGCTTCCTTTTAGCAGAAGAGATCTGGACACAGCTCGCCACAAATGCCATACGCACTGGACTGAAATAAGACACTGACTGAGATGGTTTGATAAAAAGTTCAAATCTCTCCTCACCTTGGTACACTGCCTCTGTGGTGCTCTCACCTCTTGCATGGCTAGAAACAAGATCTAACATGGAAGGTCTGCAATTGGACTCGACATGTAGCAACACACTGTGGCACCTTTACACTACAGCACTGGCCAAATAACATCGTTCAAAGGGAGTATTCAACCTTTTTTTTTTCCTTTTTTTTTTTTTTTCTCTCTTTTAGATCAAAATGTTGGCAGTGATTAGTGTACTTCAAAGCAATCTTAACTGTTGCTATTTCAAGGGCAGGCACTGGGAGAAGGGAGTAGGATTGAGCAAATCATCTTTGAATCTTTGAAATTTACTGTTTCACTATTTCGTAAATTCAATAATTGGCAAGAATACTCAGATGCTATTTCATCCATTCAGATTAACAACCAATAACGCCTGTGTAAGTCTATACGAATGACAAAACAGAGCTATAAGCTTCTATGGGAAAAAAGCTCAGCCTAACTTGAAACAAACAAACCAAAACTCCAATCCAGTTTCAGTGGAAAACCCAAAGGACCCCTGATTTTCAGGACACTAGCAACAATTGTAATTGTGTATGTTCAAAGAATACTAAAGGAGTAAGAGAGCAAGGGCACACTTCCTGCCAGAAGATAACAATAACCTGTTTTTATCTCACACTTGGAAGAAAGGTTTCAGAGAATTCATCCTAGTGTAATGATTACCCGGGTTATATTGCCAAGAGCAGCATCTGGATGAGTTATTTAACACTTAATATCAGTTCACAGAAATTAAGGTTGCCGTGTAGGAGTGAGGGAACATGATTTTTTCAAAATAATTGTCTCCATTTCATATCTTAGAGTCATTTTTCATTGTTCACAAAGACAATGACTATCCTAATCTTGCTAATTCTCCAGCCCTGTTTGCACCACTGCAAACCCTTTCAGAGTGGAGTAGAAAGAGTGAATATCCCAATATGTACAATAAAAAAGCATCTTGTAGAGAGCAACTTATCTAGGCAACATAATCACAGTTCTGATCTATCTACCACTTTGATTTTACAAGACACAAGACATCTCACAAAAACTATTTTATATCAGGATACAATAAAACAATAAAATTCAATGTTGCTCGTAAAATCTGAACAAAAACTTGGTAGATAACTGGAAACAGACATGTTGCCCAGTAGAAACAGGTCTATTTGTATAGTAGGTTGCATAAACAGTGAGGATGTATAACCTATTCAAACTTCTACCAGTCCTGCTCAAAATGCAACCTGATCATACTAGTCATAGGAATTATCTGTGCTGGGAGACCACAACCAGATTACAAATAAATTTACAGAGTTTAAGGCCAGAAGGGACAATTATGATCATCTAGTCTGATCTGCTGTTCAAGACAGGCCAAAGATGCTCACATGATAAGTCCTGCATCAAAGTCAGAACTACAATTTGACACAAAACATACTTGTCTTAGTTTAAATATATTCCGTTTCAACCACAGCAATGAAGAAGAATCCAACATGTCCTTATGTAAACTGTTTGACATGTTAATTATTTTCACTATTCAAAATGTGTGCCTCATTTCTAGTTTGAATTTGTCCTAAGTCTGTTTCCTGTACTGAACCTCACAACATTTTTTCCATACTACACTAACCAGATTTTTTAATCAACAATGCATTCCCTGAGGAAAGGACTTGCACTCACCTCTCCACCTTCTCTTGCTCTGGGGTGGAACACCCTTCCCAATTTTTTCTATGTCCTTTTAAATTATGGGTACCCGCTGAAGATTTAATGAAATTTCAACTTGATATTATTCTCATAGAAAGACTGTTCACATCCATAGCTATAGCAATCAGCTAACAGCTCCCATTCTGTTGCTTCTCTGCCATAATACTAGGCCCAGTTCATCAACACCTCTAGTATTTGTTCCTTTACAGTTTGCTGATTTAAAATTCATATTGTTGTAAAGAGCCCACTTGACTATGCAACTAATCAATCCCTCCCCGTGATTTTTAGCATTTTACCATTTTTATGCCATTGGTAAGTTTTATCAACAGCGATTTGATACTCTTCCAAATAATGATGAAATACCAAATAGACGGAGCTGAAAGCACTGCTGTGGGACTGCCAGGTTATGTACCACTTTGTCTGTGTATACTGTTGGTTTGGGGGCAAATGTCACATAGAACAAGTTATTTTCACAAGCCTTGAGAGAAACTTAAGAAACTTGATAAAACTTACTTTCATAAAATAAAATTGACTGGCATTAACTGTGTTACCAGTTCTTAATTATTTACCAAATTAATTCTGTAATTTTACATAAAACTTACATCAATGGGTAGTCCATTTATAATTTCAAGGTCTTACTGTTCTTTGGGTTTGGAAAAACTAGAATAGCTCTAGAATAGTTGAAGCTTTTTTTTCTTTTTTTTTTTTTTTAATGAATTTTAATGATTTGGAGAGCTCTTCAGCCAGGGTTTTTAAGACTTTACTGCAAGTTATCCAGTCTAATTCATTCTAAAAAATATTAAAATGTAGTGGGCTACAGTATAATAGCCTCACTACTTAATGGCAGAACTGCATCACTGGAAAATACTTATAAAAGCCCATCATGCTTATTTCTGAGAACAGAGCAGAAGAGTATTTAGTCTTCCCTACCATAATAATTTTTTACCCATTTTGGCCATTCTTAGCAAGATACCAAGTGTTAAACCTCAAGATCTACAGAAGTTACCTTGTACTCTGTAACCGTAATATCCACGTACATATCTTTACTGTTTCTTTTAGTTCCCCTTACCAAAATCTCTATACTTCTTAATTGTTGATTTATATTTACCGCTGTGAGCTTATTTGTTCATTTTTTATATTTAACATGCAGCTTTTTAAAAATCTGTAATGCACCCTACACACCCGTTCCCCACTGAAAGCCCTCCAACCTTTATTAAAAAACAGATTTCTCATGGAGTTTGCCTGTGGGCTGTGCCTCTCTGCTCCTCAGCACAGTGAGGTCCATGCATCAATGCAAGAACCCCATACCTAATGCTCCAGCAGGCAGTAGAAGGGTTTTGACGGATACTCAGGGACAATGTGTGTCTCAGTTGGATACTATACATTTCTAAACATGCTTTGGTTTTCTTTCATGCAAAGCAAATGAAATCAAACATCTTATAATTCCAGAGAATACTACTTAATGAAAATATTGAAAACATTTTATAGCATTTTTTATTTTACCTTTGAAACAGTTATTGATAACCTATTTTATCCATTGTGCAGTAGATATTTTAGAAATGAATTGCTGTATGGTTTAATTAGTTCATTATTATGCCTATTCTTACATGGTAATTTCTTTTATCATTCTAATCATTCACTTCACACTTTTTAAACCAAATGGAATATCAAAAGTTCTGTAGGATTATTTTTGGATCCTGCACATGTTTCACCATACAATTAATCTGTTTGTCAGAAATACTAGTTAACTTCTTCTCTTTACTACTTTCCTTTACTAGCTATTTTTCTCTATTATATATGATTAAACTACCTCTACCCTTTAAGAGGACAGACTTGTGATGCTTTTCACTCAGTTTATTAAAGATTTTTAAATTGTGCACTAGGTATTACGATAAAATATTTTAATTTTTATAAAGTTTTATAATTGAATATTCTCATGTATTTATATCTCATCTACAATATTTATTTAGTCTTTTTACATGTCTTTACTTAGTTAAAATGCAGAGAGATAAATACAGTTGTTCCTTTGCAGGGAAGATTCAGTACATTAATATAAACTGCACACTAATTCCCCCAAAGCATATATATATATATATGTTGTAAACCTGAAGACTTTTTACACAGCTGCTTATTGCTAAACAGTGTCTTGTCCAGAAGGGGACAATCTGTGTCTCTAATTGCTGTCACTGAAGCTGAGATTCATTATGTGACTTTCCCATTAAAATGTGAGCATTAATTTGTATAATGAAATATCACCCACTGCAGTGTTCATTAGCCATGCCCTACTGTATACTGCACATTGTTAGCTACCTAGAAACTGTAGTTAATTTCACTAATGGATATTTCCCTACTTAGTGTTTGGTAGGAAATTTATACTGTAACATTACCTCTTAAACTTTTAAGGAAATTTAAATTCAATCAATTATTTTCAACAAAAGTTTGGGACGTCATTAAGACGGGAGAAAAGGCATACTGTACAATGTTAAGGATGGGAAATCTGGAGAAATCTACAGAAATGAAAAGTCCTTTTAGTTCTTCTTAGAAATGTAAGAATAAAGGATGTTCAATACCAAAATTGTCTCCTCTTGGAGCACACATACCCATTTTCCTTAATTATTCATGTTGCTCATCCCACTACAAGAGCCTTCAGAGAATGGCAACAGGCAGTCTTTTTTTAGGAAGAAAATGTGAATTGAATTCATTTAAAACAGCACCATTTTTACTGTATTTCATCAGTTCATCTAAGCAAGTTTTAAAATTGGCTAGTCACATTTCCAAGGGAAACTGCAGTTAACACTGTAAATATAATACACGTAATACTTGTAAGATGTATATCAGCCATATCATAACATACCTTCAGCTAATGGACACAACCTTGCTAAACTGCTTCTTTCTACCCCTATCTGTCTTAGGTTTCTTCAGTTTAGCACAATCCAAACCTTTTTCAGGGCTATACTTTGCTCATGCACGTTATTCTGTTTTCATCACACAAGGGATTTAACTGTGCCAGTGATACAGGAAATATAGCTGAGGACACAAACCCAAACTGGTCCACATCTGCAGCAGTTTCTGAATGCTAATGCGAAGTGCAAGAGGTGCTAGAGCCCCTACGTAGTATGTTGCTTGCCAAAAGCAGAACATAGGAAATTTTAATTTTTTACATTTAACTGTTTCTATACTGTCCAAAGTCCCAGGCATGTAACATAAAAACAACACATCTAATTGGTTTTGGTGGGAATTGAGAATGCTCAAGAACATATAGAAGACACTCAGCTCCTTGAACGATGGAACCCTAAATTGCTGCCTGCAGAGGGGAAAAATGCAAAGTCCGGATGTGGCATATTATTGGTCTGAGATATTTTACATAAGAAAGTTTTCCTTCTCTTAGTCTGAGCACCTCTGAGCTGTCTGTGTTATAACCTTCACAGCTGTATTACCATTATTTTATAACCAGGAAGATGAGTCACAAAGTGGCTAGTCCACCCATTTTACTGTGAGTTACAACCTGAATCCAGTTTGTTCTTTTCCTAGACAGATATCCTAACCACTGGACCCTCATTCCTTTTCAAACGCCATCACTGACACTGTTCTGGAATTCTTAAAAGAAGAATGACGCTATTCTCTGGCTGGTTGGAAACAGAATACAAAAGATATTCAGTACTGGAGAATTGTATAAGTATGGGGTCATAACAAACAACTAAAATCACCAAAGCATTCAATTGTCTTTCCTACTACATTCTATTTCATTAATGTGATATACTTTGAATTTTTGCATTCTCTTTTTTTTTTTTGCCATAAAATATTTTTGGGATACTATTATTCTTCTTGCTAGCTTCTGGAAAAAAAAAAAAAAAAAAAAAGAAAAAAAAAAGAAAAAAAAGCAGATCTATTTATCAATTTATTTTTCTTCATGCTTTGCAAAAGTCCGTATTCACTATAATTTTAGACACAAGGTCAAATTTTTACTTTGAGCAGTATAGCTTCCACACTTTAACAAAATCTCTTCCCAATTTCACATGGGGCAAATACACACTTTCCCTGTTTCTGTCTCTTTTCACACTGAGTTTTTGTGAGTTGAAGTAGGTAGTTTTGAAGAAGCAGGACCACACAGCCCATCTCTATCCCCTAGTCAATATAAACAAGTAATTTAGGAGGGTTATGGGGAATTCTTTCTTTCCTTTCTAAGCCATGAGGCTCTGGAAGATTTTGCCCTGAGAGTTCTTCCTCTCTTCTGTCATGGCTGTGCTAAGAAACTAGCCCTTCAACTGTTTTGAGAGCAAGAAAGAGGATAAACTCTGATTTTACATAATTATGCCCTTTTCTTCTTTTTGTACGGCAACAAGCAGACATCATATCTTATTCTCATCCCCTTAAAGCTGTTCATGGCTGAATATCAGTGCATTAGAAAATAAGAAGAAACCTCTACAATTGTGTGTTGGCACTCAAATGAGTTTTTGGTGTGTTTTTTGTTGTTGCTGCTTTGTTTTGGAAAGCTTATGTGATAGCAAACTACACAGACATTGAGCCCCCGTGTTGAGAAGGTTGCAACCATAAATATCCAAAGGAAAAAAATAAGCAACCCAAGTCACTAGCTAATTCTTTTATAACAGAGCATAGCTTCCTCCTCTTGTGAGGGATTAAACAGCTTCTCTAGGTTTTTTGGGCCAATTGCCACAGAAGCACCTCCTGGCTGGATCAGACTTTGGGTCTTGTGTTGGCATGCGTACCAAACCAACCTACTCATGTGCCTCCAAACACACAGATGTTCAAAGGAACCTGACTTCTGCTGAACTGCTTGAGCTCATCTCTAAAAAACAGGTGCTGTGAGAACAAGAACAGTAATTGAGTTAATGTAGTGGAGAAACACAGTAAAGTGTTTTTTATCAGTCAGTTATATGATCCAGGCATATAATAAAGACAGAGTGTGACATAAAAAGCAGGAAACTGTCCCTGTTAAGTATGAGCTAACCAATATTTGTTTAATAACTGGTATCTATTACATCATTTCCATTTACTGCAGAGCAACTTAATTTTTATTTAATAACTCTAGTAATTTGCCAATTTACATTTTTATAATATTTATTACGATTATTTCCAATATGTAAAACACTGCTCCATTTAAACATACTCTTGTGATTATTTACAAATACTTTGTTCTCAACCTAATGGAAATTGATTTTTATCTATTTTAAAATTATAATGCCTTTTAAAAGTATTGCAAATGTTGTTTCAATAGTCTATATAATGTTTTCTTTTGTGTGTGTGTGTGTTATTTCATACATGCTTTAGTTGTTCTTGTTTTAATTTTGTTTAGTAACTTTTAATATGCAATTTTTATGGAATATTTCCATTTCAATTAATTTACTTTCCATTAGTTCTAAGCCACAAATACCAAATGCATAATCATTGTTATCTTTATAACAACAAAAAAATGACCACTATATAATAAAGCAAAAGGAGAGATGGGTATACTCAGGTTATTTTAAAGAATTTTCCTTTGCTTCTCCATTAGCAAAATGTCAAATTGTTTAAACCTCATAGTTACAGGATTATTTCCCAATAAAATAACTACCATGGTTTGTTTTTACTACATTAGAGAGCAAACACATAGGGTTTGAAGTTTCATTTTTCCTACATCCTTTATGTTTCATTTTTCCTACATTCACTAGTCCAAGATATGGAAAAGAATATTCCTGCCCTAAGAAGCTTGCAATCCAGACAGACAGACTACTTTGCGGGCCAGATTTTAAAATTCAGATCAAACCATCGTTGTTAATTCCTATTCCACAGTCCAAAGAAATAAAGAAAAAAAAATACAATGAAGAAACTTTCCCATCTCATCACTGAGTTTTTTTCTTTAAACAAATTTCAGCCTTCATTTTCAAGTTTTCAAAATCAGGCCTTACATTCACAAACCCAATATTAAGCATTACACCTGTGCAAGCACATAGGAGAAGTGTGATTGCCAATTTCGGGAAGGGAGGCAAATACTGCTTATCTGCTACCTCAGTGAAATAAAAAATTCTGGTGACATTTTTCACGCAAGAAGTATAACTGAAAAGTATTTCTTCATGCAATTTGTTTTATCTATCAATTAGAAAAATAGCAGTAACATTCTGAAATTCGTTTAAAGTATCTTAAAAAGAAAATGAATGACTCCACAACTGCACTGCCCACTGCACCTGTTTACAAAACCAAGTGTCCTAAATCTCCAGCTTTGCACTCTCTCCCAGAGCACACCACAATACCTAACACTTGAAAGAAAACAATATCAGGTTGACCACAGACAGAATCTCAAGTGACATCAGCAGGACCTGAGGATGCCAACATTGTATGTCAGCTCCTAACTATGGAGATAGTAAGCCTTCCTAAATATATACTGTGTCTCTGTGTGAACTCTACCGCGCACATATACACTTTAAAGCAAACATGGTATTATAATTTAATTGGAGTGGTTACATTTTTTTAGTATCTAGAGCAGTGACATACAAAAATAAAGAAAGAATCTAGACCAGTAGTAAGTCTCTGTAGAATAGAAAGTCTGGTTTTCTTATTAAAATAAAATGTGGCAAGTTTTCTTCCCATGCTTAAAACATGGTAAGTATTACTATGTCCAAGTAGTAAGTTGGGTTAGTTCTAGCACAAAAAAAAAAAAAAAAAAAAAAAGCAGATCCATGAAGCTGATGTATTCATATGAACAGTGAGGTTAAAAATGAGCACGTTAAATTGTACAAAAATAGTAACTCTGAGCAAAACATACAGAATCCCTAAGTAGATGCTAAGGAAGGCCTTTGAAGCAGTTAATATAACTAAGTCTGAAACCAATAGGCTTATGCCTATTGAAGGACAAGGGTAATTGAAGGAAACAGTGATGAAGCAGGGAAGGAGACAGAAATAACCTCAACTGGGAAAAGATGATTCCATTAAAGTGGTCTTTATCCAACAACACATTCCTTGTGCTTTTATTTAAGACTGTCATATATCTTTCTCAAAAGACTTTCCAACTAATGAGTCCAAATCTACACTGGGAATTAAGGCTTCTAGCCACATATTATGTTAACCCACATACACACATCGCTTCTGTCAGTGCTCCGCTCCTCTTGTTCCTCTCACCTGTATGTATTCTCAAGTGGACCTTTAAGTGATGTGATGTTCTGAAAGTTTTTCCACAATATGGGCAGTCTTTCATGGCAGTACCAAGGCTCCTGTCTCTCAGTAAAGCTGGCTGTTGGACTCCTACAGATCTCCCAGCTTCTTCTCCAATGTCTGCAACACAGAAATGTTCTCACATCACTTCAGCACATGTCAGAAGTTGTTCTCACTAAAACTGCTAACAAAACACAAAGTTAAACATGTCAATACTACACCTGTCTATTTCATTCTTTAAATCTGACAGAATGCTGACAATTCATGTATTTTCTTGTTATTCTCTTAAATTATTTCATCTTTCCTATCATCATTTTAAGCAGCATATGGTACCTTTATATTGAACCAAATTATACAAGAAAAGAAACAGCTGTGTCAGCAGCTGGTTTGATTTCTTCTTTTGCTTAGTTCCTATTAATTTTTCCCCAAAAGTTTTAAATTGTTGTTTTGTTGAATCTATTTAGTTTATAAGTATTGTAAAAATGTGCATGTTTTTAGAGGGAAAAAGGTTGCATCAGCATGTAAAAACCTCCCATAAAAATGGAATTGCAGTGATGAGTCCAACAGAAGTGGCAATGCCTATACACAAAGCTAACCAACTTTCTTCTGCAACACTTCAACATTAGAGTAATGACGCCTGACCTAGTGAGTGACCTAATATCATGGGAAAGCCAATGGAAAAATTGGTCAGATGAGGGGGGATTCCTATGCCCTCTCACTCACAGCTACTGAGTTTTCTCCTTCGATCTTCATGGCTGCAGTTACTCTTCGCTTTGTAATACAATGGGTGAGACTCCAGGACATCTTTTCTCTCTCCTGATATAAAGAAACAGTCATTCTCAGCCACCCTGAAGAAGCTGCTATTATTCAAGCAGACTATGGACAAAATAACTTGCAAAAGACTGATATAAATATTACAAAACATTGAGCATTTTTAAAAAGTCATTACTTGAACCACAGAAGACTCAGCTTTCACCTTGTACTTACAGGGTCATGTAACATCACATACAGGTATCAATTCACATTATCACCAAAGAGTATCATGGCACATGTTGGACTTCTGAAATAGATTTACGATACTGGCACACCACAGAGATACAATACACATGGACACATTACCATACCTGTGTGCAAAAGCTGAGTTATGAGGTCTGTACTGAGGTGGGGAGTAGGTAGTTAAAATCTGCATGCAAAGTCTCGACTATTTCAACCATAAACTACTGACTGAAAATGCTCTGTCTCTACCCATTTGATATGTAACTAAAGCTGTCAGGAAACAGTGCAGTTTACACAGTGTTGTCTTTTAAATGGAAGTGATGGAACATAAGAAAAACTTAAACATTTGGCTCTAATAAAAACTGCTCACAGAAGAGCAGAGACCCAAATACCACATTGCTGGAAAAGGTAAAACTAACAAGAATTTCATTATTTATTATAAAATGGTCACTCTAAACAATTTCACTTAAAGCTGAAAGAAGGGGGTGACCAAAAAAAAAAAAAGAAAAGAAAGTATAAATGCTTGTCTTAATCACGTATGTCATCAAGCTATTGTTAATAATCAACAGGCAAAATCTGATTCTTGAAAATGACATTCTTGTTTAATACTTTCTGATTGCTCTTAGACTGCAGAGTTATAGCACACTATTTCGGTTACAAGGCTAGTAACTGTCATTTTGAATTATTCACATGTATGTAAAGAAACATAATGCAGAGTTTATTTTGTCTTTCAGAATCCAGAAAAGCGTACATAGGTGCTAGTCTATAATTCCAACTTTCCTAAAGAGTTTAGATTTTCCACTTTTTTTCTCCTCAATAGTTGTATATAACCACATCCTAAACTGCTTCAGGAGAAAAAGAATTCCTGAGTGCAAAAAGCATTTCTGAAGTGCAAAATATGGAATGTTGATGATAAATGGTGGGATTTTATTTTCATTTTCAATAAATACTGTATGAGCATTATAGATAAATATATAGATAAAGCTAACAAGCCACTCAGGAGGAATTTACCGAATGAGTCTACTAGTTATGTTTTGCTAAATGTCACTCTAAATGATGGCCTGTTATCCATTTGCCTTTTATCTTTCTATCTAGAATATGTGTGGCCCAATAAAAAAGAATAAATTTGTAAGATAAACAGCTCGCTTTGCAGATTTAAGAGTCTAATTTTCACTTTACACAAAATTGAATTTTTTTAAGGCAGCGAGACGATGGAGTTTACTCTAGCACTAATCCCTCTGAAAAAGCAAACTGAAAACAACAATGAAGCAAAGAAAGATGTGGGTGGTCTGAAGAGTTTTCTTTTAGATTTAAATAGACATACAGTAGATAGTTCCAAAGGCTTTGCTCCAACAGGGGCCTTACCTTGAAGAATTTTTCTTCCCACAGTGAAAGCATTCCTAAGACTTTAAAGCTGGGCTGAGGGGTTTTCTTTTGAATTCCTCAGCCTACAAAGCCCACCGAAGCACTGGAGGCCATCACTACCTGAATGAACAGCTTTACATCTAAGTCCTTTTATTTCCAACAATGAAAAGATATGTTCAAGGATGCCGTCTGTCCCCATCAAATGCTACCCCAACTTCTTACTACGGCCCCGTTTTGGCAAATTGTACCTATTTGTCAAGGCACTTAAGTTTAAAATATGCTTAACTTTAAAATGCATTTACATCTCACTGCTGTCAAGTTTTTTATACTGACTCTCTTAAAACAACATATGGAAAGTGAAGGGGGAAAAAAATGTGAAACAGAAAAAGGATAAGTGATTAGCAAGGAAAGAGTTATGAGGCAAACTGGTGATTATAGGTTAAGCCAAAAACAATATATGGGCAGAATGAAAAATCTTCCACTTTACCAATAGTCATTTCTGCTGCAGCTCGGATGTGCCCCTTTCTCCTGCTTTGTTACCCTCTTCCTAAGCACAAACTCTCAGTTATGTTAAAGCATGCAGAACTGTGGTAATGTTTTACAGGCCAGCAGAACTAGGATTAGCCCCACCAAATCCATCTAATATATGATTTACTTGGGATTTGAGCTATGGTTTTCAGGCTGCTCAATTCTGAGGATAAAAGATCAGGAAGGAAAGAGAACAGTTACTTATCTTGCAGTCATTGTGGTTCACTGAGTTATGTGGTCTACATGATGTGCACTCGATGCACATGAGATTAGGCTTCTTTTTTTACTACCTACTTCCATTATAGGCAGGTCTATGTCCTGAATGTCTTCCTGCCCATCCCTACCTTTCCTGATTCAAGTGCAGGAAATAACAGAACAGGGTATGAAATATTGTGTGGAGTTACAGGCTAGATGTGCAGCTTCCAAGCCTTGTATCTGAACTTAATTTCACCGAGCTTTTCTTTCACTTTGCTCAAAGCAAAAGCCACGTGTAGAACTGCAAAAAGCAACATTCAGTTCTGAATGAGAAACCTGTCTTTGTGTCAGAGCAAGGAAAAGGCCACACCTGTGAGACCTGCCACACACAGCTGATGGACAGGCAGATACACCTCCTCAGCACGGCACGCAGCCATGAAGCAGCTTCTAGGGGAGATGTGCTGGGACACCTCTTGTGTACCATGCCTTGGGTGACCATAAAGTCCCGATTCGTTCTGCAGCCACTTGTGTGGCCAGCTGTAAGTGCTCACCTCAAGCTGCTCTCAGTTTGCTGTGGAACCTGTCTCTGGCACGACGGGGATTCATCGGGGCAGCCTTGAACTGTGCCATGGTGAAAAGGGACAGGGGAGAGTCTCATGGCCAGAGGCTCACACAGAGGCAGGTAGTTCACACCACCCCTAGCATAGCCATCCACCCACCTGCACTCTGTGCCTTGAACAAATAGCAAAAAACATCTAGGCCTGGCTGAATGCTCTTCACAGCTTACAGGTGGTGACAATCCCCTATGAAGGACTCAGATGCAACAGCCATTGGCTTTGCCTTCAAGAGCTACCGTTCTGTGGCTGTCACTTAGTGACTGCCGTGGGACGAGTGCAAGGAAAGAAACTTCACTTTAATATCCATATCAGAAGGTCGTAATTAGCTACATAATCAAAGAGCTGATTTGGCCAAAACGTGAACGAGTCTATTTACCACACAGACTGAAATGAAAATTGAGCAAGCCATAAGATCAGTACTTGCAGGACTAGCTGCAGGACTAGCCCTTCATCAGACAGAAGCTCCCCTCTCTGGAGAGGAAGGACAAAAAGCCAGCACTGGAGAGGAGCTGCACAGGGCTGCAGGCTGTGTCCACATCCCCTGCAGTACAGGAGATTTCCTCAGAGCCAGATAACACCAGGAAGCAGTTTTGAGCCAGGAACACTTTTACAGTAGCAGGTTAAAAGAAAATAAGTGAGAAGTACACTGATGAATCCTCTTTTTACAGCAAGTATCTTACTAGAAATCAGAAATGATCAACTCAGAAATGAGCTACTGTCACACCTATCAGTGGCCTCAGCACAAGGATACGGACCCCACTGGGGCACAATGCCAACTTCAGTGGATATTTCTAGAAAAGAGAATACATACATAGGTAGATGACAAGTCTGTGTACTTAGAGCAGAGTCAGTCATATGAATATTTTTTGTTTTTGAAATTTCTGTATGTTTTCTGTAAGACTGGCCTACCTTTGTGGGAGGAGTTTATAAACTTGATTAGAAAAGGACTGATTGTTTTGTAAAAAGAACCATGTTTTCCGTTGGTTAGGTAATAGCACTGACTTCTGTCATATGAACAGCAAATATTCAAAGGAGCATCTACATACATGTCCCATAAATTTTACAAGAGCATTTATTTGTTGCGTGTATGTGAAAGCACAGGGATTCACAAAGAGGTACTTTCATGTTCAAAGGAGCTAAATTGCAGTCCTCACACAGACTAAATTATCAGTGAAGTCAGTTGGAATTTTTCAACACAAGGATTGCCAAATTAGCCAAAAACAGGCAATCACATGGAAAAGGTAATCAACTCACAAAATAGGTAATCACACTTACAAATGTGTTTGCTCTTGCACATTTTTCAGTCATTATTAAAGCACCCTTTGAAAGGGTGGCCAAAAGCCTTTAAAGATGCACATAATCCCACGTTTCTGTATATTTCAGAAATTCAAAATATTTGCAGTTCTTTTAAGCTGCCTTCAAAACTTAATGAAACATGGTGCAACATGAAGTGGCAATGACCATGGTTATTTAAAAAAAAAAAAATTAAATGTATAAACCACCCTGATAATCCCACCTTGTGTACAACTACTTACTTTAGCAGGAAAAATTTTATTCTGAATCGAATGTCAAGAAGAGAATTAGAAGATATGCAATATTTTAATCCTGTCACTGCTGTAATCTTTATGCAAGTATGCCTAGACTCTGACCACCCTGTTCCCTGGGAAGAAGTAAAGGATACAAAAGTTTCTGGGAAAACATGCTTTACCTTTCTTGCCAATTCCTTAGAGAAAATGCGAATAAGATTGAAAATAGTGGAAAATAGGGTTATAATTAATCATATTTTTTTCAGTTACCTGAAGTAGCTTCGATAGTATGCTTAGATGTGAGACTATAATCTGCCCCAGTGCTTACAAATCTGAAATTAGAATCCTGTTAGCAGATGTTACTACACTTCTTGCTAGTGAAGTTCATGGCTTAAAATAAAAGTCTAATATTACTGAATATTACAGTTATATTTTAGGCCTCCGGAAAGAGTTACTAATGTCTTAGGTCAGGAACAACTTGCTGTCTCTATTGTTTCATCAAGGATTTAGGTTTTATAATGACCATATATGGGAATCTTAAACTGTGGAACATTAATATAGATTGGCAGAGAATTTGTTTAAACAGAGAGCTATTTTAGACGAGAATTGGAAAGGAGGCCTACTAGTGAGAAAACAGCATTCACATTGTTTGTATTATTAGAAATAAAGATTATACCAAAGGTTCCACTGGTAAATAAAGAGATACCGCTTCTGACATCAGACTTCCCACTCAGCCCTCTGAACCGCGCAAGCAAACAAAATTCACAGACTGCCCCGCCTGTGCTACCAATGCGTGCTTTAGCAGAATTAAATTTAAAGTACAAGCTAAATTAAACTGAAGTAAAATGCCCACATCAATTTACACCAGGAAAGACTTGCCACATCTAGAAGTGAGCACACAGCAGTTATAGCCAATACCACCAACTACAAGGGAACTCCCTAGGAGTTATTTCAAGCTCAAGAGAAGAGGAGCCAAAATATTTTCAGCAATTTCTTAGTAACTGGCATGCTGGCAGCTTGGGACAGCGCATACACCTTAAGCCCATACTTTTGACACAGAGGATGACTGGTGGTTTTCACATGCCATGGGTTACACAACGCTACAGCATGTATGCAAATTTTGGTTATATTGCAATGCTTTTTAGTGTGGTACACATTCTGAGAAATATGCAAGAGTCTGTATATACAGCATAAAGAGACACAACAGACACTTAACCAAAATTAAGCTGTTTATCACAAAATGTTTCTTATCCTCTTTTCTTTTTAATCAAATTCCCTACAGAGTTTTTGCTTTAGAGTTCCTAGTAGTCTTACTTTGCAAATTGTTCTAAATCTTTAAAACCTTTTAAGATAATCAAAGTTCAAACACAGTTTCTGAATACATCTTTTTAGCTGTCTGATTTGTTTGAAGAATCCTGTGACCAAAAGACAAAATCAGATATAGTACTTAAAAAAAACAGGGTTAATTCCTTGCCATTAACTTACAATGGCTCTGTTTGGACTGAGAATTCATATTATAAACAAAGATTTTTTTGAATAGACTATTTTTTTCCAAGGGACCTTTTTTACTCTTTCTTAAAAAAAAAAAAAAAAAAGTTAAGTATCTTACAATTTCTTTCATTTAACAGTTGGCAGAAGGAAACTCCCAGATGAACACTGGCCTGTGTCTTTCTCTTTAACCAGCTGAGTGATCCAAGCTTTTAATAAAGCTGTTCCAATTATTGTAAAAGTCATCTAGTACCTTATAGCCACAAATATTGACAGTTTATTGCACAACGCATTCATGACATTTGAAGGTCACATCATACATAATACATACACTTTTATAAAAGTGTCTGGAACAAAGAGATACATGATCAGCAATTACATCTTACCATTTTAGGGTATGATTTTATACTTATTTAAAATGAAATACTGTGTAAAATTCAAATTGTTAATAAAAAACAAAATAGTTCATTTGCTGTACTGTTTTATTAATGAGTGATACTTAGTTCAGTTGTACAAAATCAACAGAATGTAGTCCATGCCCCGAGAAGATTACAGTTAAATATCATTACCCTGTAAACCATCACACATTCTCTTAGCTCATCATAAGAAGAAAGTAAGCTTGAGACTTTGATCTTGCACCTGTATACCTCTCCAGGCCTACAGAACTCAATGATGCTTCAACACTTAGATTCAAATCAATACCTTAGCATGTTATTGAAATACTCATTCCACTAAAATTGAATCAAAATGAGACTGAAGAGAGTACAGAAGAAATTTTTGGAATGTAGGCACATGAAGGCATATTGAACATCTTCAGATTGTTTCCAATGCTCATGACTTTTAGGGCTATTCTGAAGTGCATGTCCCAGCGATATAATTAAAAAATGCAATTTATGCAATCAGACCAAAGTAAAGTCCTTCACTGAGGTAAACAAACATCAGGAATACACAGAGATCACCACTAGAGATCACCTGTAAAGTCCAGCTAATAAGAGCTGAGTTTGCAGCAAATGACTACGTTGTTCCCACTAATACCATCTTTGCTACTTTCTTCCAAGATCCTGGAATATTTTTTTCCTAAATCCTTTGTGTGCAAGACTCTTGAACCACACAACCCCTTCACTGGCTTTCCAGTTCAGTTATTCCAGTACCATGGCTTTGACATCCTACTTCTTTAGTTTGACTGTATAGATCAAAGATGTACTTCTTCATTTATGGAACAATGGATCTGTTTGCTATCTTGAATGTAACATTAGTTACTCACAGCGATGAGCTTCTGTTTGCTCTTATTTCCTGCAGAAGTGCACATCTGAGCTGCCAGGACACCTTATTGTACTTCTCTGTACAGAACATATTTATTTACAAGTAAAGCACTCTTTGGATCACCTGCTGTGGGCTTAAATATGTACCTATGGATCTTTCCTTGGTGTATTGCCAATGTTCCTTCTCATCTATCCTCAAAATTTACAGTGGTGCTCACTTGCACTTCTGACAGTAACGCAAGCTCCCAAACCTTCTATGTTCCCCAATGAAGTTCCCCAAAACCTATGTTCCCCAAACCTTCTACCTTCCCCAATGTTCATGCCAACAACAGTCTGCCTTTTACATGTAAGCCTGTCTGTCTCACTAGTTTTCCTACCCAAACCCCGACTCACCCAAGTTAGCTTTGATCCTGGCCTTAGATTTGAAATGGGCACTTGGTTACTGACCAGATAGGACAAGGTCTTTCTACACTTCATACAGATTGTTTACTACTTTTGGAGGAAATTCCAATAGGGAATCTCAGCAGAGAAGCTATCCAACTGGACCATCTTTTGGATTTGTATGTGTTATTTGTAGGCGGGTGTTCAGGTACCAGATGGCCTTAAAGCCCATATTACTCAGGTTATAGCAGCTTCTACAGGCTGTCTGCATCATATTCCCATCTCTGAGATTTGCAGAGTGGCTACATGGAGCTTGATAAACACTTTTACCTACCATTGCTCTCCTGATGCCAAGGCTAGATCAGATATCCAATTTGGGAGAGTTGCCTTACAGTCCCTCTTTAATTAAGTACTCCTGATCTCCCACTCCTGGGATGGATTGCTACTGCTGATTAAGCTCCAGAAGTAAGGATCTGTGGAGGCAATTTCATGAGGGAGAAAATGAAGTTGCTAGCTAATCAACTAAAATAACCATTAACTGGACTTCTGTGAATGAATATATTGCCGCCTTCTTGCTTCCATACTTAGCCTGTTTCTTCCACATTTCAGCATCTTTACATACTTATAAACCAAACAGGTAAGGTGTACTTCATTACAACCTCTATCTTATTCCTACTACACTTGTGGGACAACAGAACCATTTGGTACAGGCCACACTAAGAAGAAAATCCAAGACCGTCAGTAAATTGTAGAGAAGATGGTGAATCTGGGTGGAAGAGAGCAGTACAGAATTCATTTTCTGTAACTTGTCCAATGTGCCCAAAAATATAGAGTCTGTGAGACTCTAAAAAGCAGAAATTAACAACCAGCTCCACACAGTTTTCAAAATTCATTAAATATCTTTTAAAATCTTTTGAGTAACTGTATGGAAATATTTAATAACTATACAGGCCAAGTTTCACCTTGAGTTGCTGGGCTTACACAATAAAAAAAATAAATAAATTTTCAAGTCAGAACCACAGACTTGGCCACATTATAAGCAGGTCTTGGGGCCTCAGGTCTTATTACAGAAGTTTTTTCACTCTATGGATTAAGAAACACCCTTTTCATAATTATTATCTTATCATAGGTTGGTAAAATCAGGATAGAAGTGCTGGTAGCACATTATCAGCTTTTATAAAAACTTCTTCTAATAAAGATGTAAATTACTGAAAATGTCACAGGATCATCTTTCTGTAGACCCCAGTAAGAAAGAAACCAACACTAGAATCAGTCTCATAAAAACAACTGTACAGGTTAAAGTAGGTAAATTGCTAATTTTCCCTCAACAAAAAGAAAGAGAAGTAAAGTCTGTCATTCCTTTTACAGATTACTGATTACAGACGTGCTGACAAAGTCTCCAAAAAGTGGATAATGTCACAGTGTGTGATACAACACTTGGACAGATTGTGACAGTACAGACTTTATTTTCTTAAATTTTACTTTTCAGTGCTGCCTCCAAACTAAATGACTGCTTTGAGCTAATACAAATACCTCTGTAAATAATTTTTCTCCCATTTAACTTTTTTGGTACATGCCACTTAAGTATAATTTCCAACTTCTTTCTGCATTAAAAAAAAAAAAAAGTCATATTTGAAGAAATACTTATAAGCAATCCTGAACTGCTGAGACTATTTTACTAGCAACCTCTTTCTAAAAATAAAATATGTTAATTACATGAGTTTTGCTATAATGGAAAAATATTGATTAAATTCATTACTTCTAGTGCTGAGAAGGGATCCTTTAACTGCTTAGTATTTTTTTTTTCCTCACTGGTTTCACAGTGGATTGCAGACATAGTGGGACCAAGATGTCTTATAACATGATATCATATGAATGCGCTCATTAATTATTTTATACTAATGATGCATCTCAAAAGGTACATTAGTAGGTCAACCTGTACCCGTGTTTTGTAAAATAGCCTTAGAGTACGCTAATATTAACATGCTATTTGTAGGCTATAAAAGTAAGAAATAGTGCATATGGAGCTAATATATCAATAATCCAATCTCCATTTTCTACTATGAAAATATACAATTTTTCATCTGAACTATCTGGGTAAAGAAAGAGGAAAAAATACCGTATTTTGAACGCTCCTCTGATTTAGCTGAGCTTGTGGCAATAACTGGTTTAGGCATAGGCTTCAGTATGCTGGAATGATCTTGAAACTAATTTTGCATGTGTTGAAGTTGGACTGTGGCCATGCACGTCAGTATGCTGGAACAGAGTTATCTAAATCCTGAGCCTTATTTTACATGTGGTGGTGTTGGACTGTGGCCCTGCCATCTTTTAGTTCTCCATCTGTAGATATCAAAGCCAGGGTGTGCCCGGCCACTCGCTACTGCTCACTGCTTTCCTTCCACAGGCCTCTTCTGAGCTCCGTGCTCGGCAGCTATGGCCTTGCAAATACCCTCCACACCGGTGGGACTGGGAGCTCTTCAAAGCCCTGGCAGGTCTCATGAACCTTCATCTGAAGTCTCTTTTCTGCCATGGCTGGCCTTTCGCACCCATTACACTTCTCATATCACTGTAATCCTAGCTAGTTATATACTGCATCAGGGATGAGAAATAACTTCTCAGACAGATGGTCCCTCAGATTCAGTGAGTTAATTCCTCTTTCAATACTAGGTAAACAGCCCCTTAATTTTTAAGCAATCTATTGAGATCACAGCTCACAGACTTACAGAAGGTCTCAGAGTTTTCCTGACATTACATTTTCCCTACAACCACTGTGATTTAAGTCCAGACAAAAAGCTAGAAGCTGTTTTCCTCTGGGGAAGGGGATGAGAAAAGAAAATATCAGGTGTTTGGAAGCAACATTCCTTCAAAAATACAAGAAACACTGGCTTTACATAAAGCTGGAGTACCAACACAAAGGCAGTAATGCGTAGTACTGAGAAAAACAAAAGCAGTTGTACAAAGTACTTATCACCCTAAGGTGAACTAGTGACATGGTGGGACATACAGTCTGACTGTAACATGGTACAGTTTTTGAATGCCTCCTTCCACTAGTTCACTGTTCTTCCACATTAGTTCACCAGCAAATATATATTTTAGCCCATCAGGACTATCTATAAAATCAGGAAATAATCCAGACTAACTTATTTGCAAATACATTTCTCTACCTGAAATTAATAACATTTTGTCTATATGAAGCCTACCAAACTGAAGAAACAACTTTACAGTACGGTCAAAATTGCACATTTGAATGCAGATCTAGCTTTTTTTTTTTTTTTTCCTGTGACTAGTCAGACACAACTTAGTTTATTAGCTGCCTCGGAGACAGACAGACTTTAGGAGAAGAAGGGTTGTTCCATTCCTTTGCTTATTAGCAATTCACTTTTTCAAATTCTATTTCTGCAAACTCCAATGCCAAAAGAAATTCAAAAACCAGGTAGTCTGCATGCACAGAAGCACCTTTTGTTTAATAAATAATTCAGCCATGTATTTCTTTTTAATTTAAAAAGGGTCTGACTGAATAGTCAACAGAGTGAACTAAAGTTGGCAAAATATGGTGTTGAAAAATTTAAAAGTGTATTCAAGGCCATATTCATTTGCTTCACTTCTACACTGGAGAGGCAGACTGCTGCAGTTCTACCTTTTTTATATTTTCTTTTGCTTTCTTTTCTTTTTTTTTCCTTTTTTTTTTTTTAAATATACACATACAACCATGCAACGCTCCTTTGATTTTGAAACCTTACTTGTCCTAGAATTAGTCTCTCTCTCTCTTTCTGTTAAAAGCACAACAGCAACTTCTCCTTTACATCATGAACATCACCAGAAATTCAGCCAAAATGTTCTCACGAGCTCATCTGCCATGCCTGTAAGGGTCAGGCATATCTACTGAACATCTTGAAAAACAAAAATACAGGAAAACATTCTGGAAATATTCTGACCATCATGTGGATGTTAGTTCCATATATTAATAAGTGTATGGTAAGGTACAGGAAACACATCCAGCTGAAAAAATCTGCAGATAATGATAAAATGAAATCGACTGAACACATAACACGCTATTGCAAATGCATACAGATAGCTGCAATCAGTTGAGTCTATTTGGTACCGCCTGATCCTCTTGAAGACAGAAGTATATACAACTATCGTAAGTATGAATTCACACACTTGGTTTTATAAGACAAAACTCCTAGTAATAAAGGATAAGAAGGAACAAAATAAATAGAGTCAATTTGTCTACCTAGTCTTCAGCACCAGAATGTTCAAATGATTTTCTTGAATCTTAGGGCAGTTAGCAAGGAAAATGTGAGGCTGTGGTGAAATCTCCTTTTTCAGATTCCTGGAGATCTACCCATTCCCCCCGTACAACCCAAAGCAGCAGCAGGTACATAAAGTCTTCTTAACAAAGCCCAATCTTTTAGTCTCCACTCTGCTGAGTGGTTGAACGCTTTACTGCAAATGGCTTTACTGCATTTTGCATCCTTTCTGATCAACGTCCTTTGCATCACTGACCGCTCTTGTAACCATCATGAAATATCCACCAACATGAAATTACCAGTTGGATTTTCATGACGTCAAATGCTGACAGAAAGAAATCCTATCTCAGAAAGGTCAGATCTGCAGGAAAGATCTTTACAGGGCAAGAGAGTAGGGGAAACCTACCCCTTACAAAGGAGCACTGATTTTAAAGAAAAGGACTCCAAAACATCCCATCTTTCAGAATGGACATACTTATTTGCAATGCACCTGTTAGAGACAGAGGATTACACATAGGTCACGTTTGAAAGAGACAGGAGTTTCACAAGTACTTCTTGAAAAATTCCATAGGGTATGGAGGAAGAGCAGCTTTTCACCGTTTTTTCACTATTGTGAACAGAAGTAAAATTACCTGTAGTATATAAGACAAAAACATTAAACAGACTAGATAAACACTCTGGACAGACAGGAAAATGGATAGTTTTAAATGAAACTTTTAACACCTTAGTCTGCTGTGACAAAACTACCCATGAAATACATGCCCCAAAAAATCCCTGAATCTGACAAAGTACAAACAAAAGCATCAGGACAACTATAGAAATGTAGACAAAAACTCCTACCCTGCAATTCAGAGGGGCTTAAGATTTTAATTTTGGCCAATTACTAGCTTAAATTAAGACACTATGTAATAAATACCATCTCAATCAACAGACTCATTTTAACTCTGAGAATGCAGACTACTGCATTTTTGGAGACACACGTTTCCATGACTTTTCAGGACGGTACTAGTGGGAGCCACTCCAATAGCCTGGCAAGCCCATGCAGAATTTGGTACATAAAAAACTGGCTTGCAACTGATTACATTTGAAAGCTGTCTACCGTGGGATTGACCAACGTAACAAAGTAATGTATGGGGTTGAGAAAAGGTGAATGGCAGAACAAAATGGTCAAATGAAACTGAAATAATGTCAACAATTGTACTACTACTGGTCCTTTACTGGCTACAGACAAGTGATATCTTGCTACAGATATGTGTCCAGTCATGGGAGTCACAGGTATTTGTCTCAAAAAAGGGATCTTATTGACTACTGGGCAATGGAGCTTTCTGATAGATGCTGAAACATTTTAAGAAAGGGTGATCAACTAAAACCTGTTGCAGCTAAAGTCTGTAACTCTATACTGCTATCATAGGAGTTTTATCATAAAACTGCAGCCAAAGGACATTAATCAGGACAGTAGCATTGTGTATTTAAAATAAACAATGATAGAAGGATTCAACTTAGGAAAGGCAGCTCTGGTACCAGACAGGACAATGGTGAGTATTGGAGACCAGCGGAAATGGCATTCCAGAAAAGAATCGCTTGACAGACCATTAGCTACTGTGCTGCCGCAGCAAGTGCTGTTCAGTTTTCTTGTTGTTGTTGTTTTGTTTTGTTTTTTAAGTATGAGAATAAACACACAGTCTCTATGATGGCAATTTCCATTCATAGTTTGACAGCTAAATGCTGCAATGTTACTCAAATCTCCTGCCTCTTACATTTCAATTTTTATTTATGGAAAAACAGCATGGAAATATATTTTGTTATCTATTTGAAAAGACACATATGTAATCCACCTATGATGATTGCAATTTTTGGAATTAAAACTGATCCAAAACAGCAACATTTTAATCACAGCTATTACAATAGACGAAACCAAACAGTGATTCTCCATACATTTATCTTTATCCTGGTAATGACTTCTGGAAAGACTTCTGGATGAGAATGCTTTACACTATTAAGTCTTA